>NW_020799098.1:37614639-37795219 GCF_003259725.1 Athene cunicularia
TGTGTAGAAAGGATCACCATAGCCAAAAGAAACCAAATTAACTCAAAAAGGGACCTTTGTCTTACAATGAGTTCAGAACTTAATACCCAAGAAACATATAAGCCACCTGCATGTTTTGTGGCAAACCATGACAAGAGCCAGAATTTGGGAGGGAGAGTGAAACAGAAAGGACTATCCTGAATTACACCAATCGCAAGAGCCAAAGGAAGGTGCTCGGAAAGGACAAAGTGGCCAGCACTGCTTGCTCGGGGAAAATCTTCAAAAAGCAATGCTCAGAAAAAACAGAACTGTCAGACAGGCTGCAAATGGGACAGTTTGTTTTGGTTTTTTTTAACATTTCACGCACCTTTTTATGATTTACACAGGACAGTCCTGAGGATACTATCACTACTAGGTGAGTCAGGAAGAGGCAGGTGGCTAAGGTGAAACAGAAGTCTTGCAAAGATGGGGTTAGCCCCTCTCATAGAGTATGTCAACAAAATACAAGTGTGTGGACAAATGCAGAATTGGAAAAGATACAACTTAGAGCAGTGGCAGTAAAAAAACCCAAAACAAACAAACAAAAAAAACACCACCAAAAAGCCCCCAAACAAATACCAAACAGGAAAAGGTGAAAAAGTGGACAGTGTCATTCACTTCTGCTCTCTCTGAAACACTTAAATTCTCCTAGCCGTTAGGCTGTATATGTATCAAGCACTCCTTTCTGTAGTCCTCACATTTATTTACACAATCTTTAGGTGCAGAACCAATATTATGTACCTAATTACACAAAACAAAAATAATGAATTCTAGGCTGTACTGACTACAAAAAATGCAGGAGAGCTGAGCATGCACACGTCCGATGTGATCAAGCAATGCCCGTTTATTACAACTAAGAAAGCCCTTTGATAATGTTCTCCCGCACATGTGAGTAACATGCAGTACAAGTCCTCAAGATTGGACAGTTAACTTAGCCCGCGCTTTAAACCTTCACATGATTGGATAAAAAGTGCCACATCAGCCTTGCCAGGCTTGTGTAACTTCCTCTTCCGTCCCAACCCCTTCCGGGGGTTGTTTGTCTCCTTGAGTTTCTCCCCCCTCATTCAGGGTCACATCCTTATCACATTCTTGCTCAGGCTGAGGCTCTTACCAGTCTTGTTCTCACGCAGGATTGCTCACATGTCCATTCTCTCGCAGAAAGTACTCTGGAATCCCAACAAAAAAATAGTTGGGAAGAAACTATTTACTTTCTCTGTGATTCCATAATATGTCTTTCATTGTAGTATCTCAGATCTTGATCAAAAGACTCTGTAGGGAAAAAAAATGTTGTCTTTAAACTACTCAGCAAGAATAACTCCTAAATTTTGCATCTATTCACAGATTACTGGTAAACAAGTGGAAGGCTGAAATTTACAACTTCCGACCATGTTATTTAAGTAGCTCTAACACTGGGAGTCCTTTTTTTCTCCTTATCAGTCCCAGAATTTTTCAAAGTTGATTACTGGGTGGAGAATCCAATGTGTGCATACTATTTTTTGATGGTTTTCCCATCCTTGGTTGTAGGGCTGAAGAGATTCTTGCTAATACACTATCAATGCTAAGGACATGCTTAGTTTGACTTTGTATTAAGAACCAGTTCAATATTCTGGGATGAGCTGTAAATCTTGGATGAGAATTTTGTTCCCTCCTACCACATAAATGGTTTGTTGTAAACTCAAGAGCTGCTGCCACGCTTCACTGATGTGTTTGGAATGAGTTTGTGAGAAATAAGGAATAAAGGTAAAGTGTTTCTACCAAGTATAGATAGGAAACAGGAATGCAGTTTCTTCAGAAAATCTTTCGCACTTATTACTCATATTACTAAGATGCTGAGCTAAATGGAGAGAAAAAAGCATGCAACTCATTCTCAGAAAAAGAGTACAGCATGGCAATGCTGTCTGTGCTAAGAAAACAATTGGTATGATATAATGCCTTTAAAAATAAATCATATAACTCCTTGATTCTGTTGCTGCTTTCATATTTCAGTCTTCAGTGCAGAAACTTCTATTTCTGCAACATAATTTGCAGAAAGCAGTGACTGTGTTACTAAAGGTAATGATGGTTTATATTACTTCTATCCTCTACAGTAAATTCAGATCAAGTGCCTTACTGTCTGTTTTAACTAGTTATATTATTCATCCCCACTGAAAACAAAATAGAATTCTGTGTGAAACTTTGGAAAATTATTCAAGGCTATGTTTTAAGGTGTTTCAGATTCCAGGACCTCGAGATTTGCCACTAAGAAGTCCATTATAGGCCAAGACATTTGTGCATAGATTCTGTGACTACCCAACCTCTAGCCATGTGGACCTAAAAGAGCCAATACTGATAGGGTTTATCTAACTGTTTGCTGGTGTAGTCCTCTCCCATCTCAAGTCTTCTGGGGGTCTGTGTGGCCCTATGAAGTTCCACTCAACAGATAACATGCATAGAGTGTGTTTCCTTATAATCAATCCATACCATGGGGACAGGTGGAGGATGTTTCACAGACAAGTATTTCTGAGCAGATCCTGCTGGAATAGTTGTAATCCATGATAGGATTTCTAATACATAGAAATGTTTGCTACCAGATTCCACTGTGAAGTCATACGGACCACTATTTCACTTTATAGACTGTGTGCTACTGTTTTAATAAATACTGACACAACTAGCAGTTCGTTATCTTTTAGAAGTAGTTCTTTGTCTGCTGTTCTTCCTTAAGAGAGGCTATTATATAGAACATTTAAGTCAAGAAGATACGATTATGATAAATACCTACTATCAATAAAATGTTGGCCAATAATAAGCAAATCTTGGTCAGGAATGAAATGTAGAAGATCCATTCCGGAAGGGTATAATAAAGAATAACAATCCTTTGATTTAAATGCTTGAGTTCTTTTCATTAATACCCTGACAGTTAAACCTGGAATTATTCAGACTGCCCCTGGCAGGGACGTTTCCAGTAATTTGAACAACAAATTAACTGTATCTTTTATTTATATCAGAACAGCAACTAGCATTTCCATTCAGACAAACTTTATGCCTGGGAGACTGTTCTGCAATCTTTAAATTGCCAGCTTACCTTTTTGTACAGTCAGCATATTAAAAACATTCTCTTTTTATCTTTTACAAAAAAGAAAATATTGTTGTTTTAATGGGCTGATTGTTTAGAGAATTTAACCTTAAATGAACAAACCTTTAAGGTGGAGTTTTGTTCTCTTAAAAGCTTATATTCCTATATTCTTTAGATACTTTTGATTGTTTCTAAAGAAATGGTATTATTTTATATGTGGAAAAAATAAAGAAAAAGCAGAAACTTTAGAAGAAAAATGCAGTTTCAAGCTTTAAAAAGTCATAGTTTGATAATTACTTTCTGCACAGTGATCTTTTATCTCTCTGATGTACAACATCATTTTTTCAGCTTTGTATCTCTAGAGATCCAGAGTTCTTTTATCAGTAGCACACTTAAGGTAGAATTTGCTCCTATGCTAAAGATTTTAAAGGATTTTTTTCTAGGTTGATGATTTCTGGCTGCCAAAACACCAGGTATTTCTCCAGTTGGAAAAGTTTATTTTTAAGAATGTGAAAGGTTAATATAATTCTTCACAGTAAAGACTGTAAGAGATAAAAAATGAAATTATTCAATAAGCACCTAGATGTCAAGGTCCAGATGCATGGTAAAGCACTCACAAGGAAGATTAGAAGCAGCTGGTTGTAGATCAAAGAAGATTTATAATGTGGTTGTGTACAAATGTCCTTTTTGTTGTTGTTTTTCCACAGATGACTTGGGAAATAATGTATTTGAGCATACTTGTTTGTATATCTGACTGACTAGTGCAAGTGCTCTGTCAAAGAGAGAGGTGGTGGGCTTTTATTTTCCCCTGCTGAAATTGTTGTAATAATCAGTTCAGGATTAAACACTACTGATATCCATCCAATAGCAGCAACATATTGTCCTTTTTTTTTTTTTTCTTAAGTGAAACATTATTTTTAAAATAGTTTTTTGACTGGTCATTGGAAATTTTTCTAGACACTTTATATTAATAAGCAATACTGAATTTAATAGCTGATATACAATCAGCAAAATTCTAGAAAACTGCTCCAGGACTTGTTCTGTTCTTCTGTTCAATATTTGTTCATTCATTGAAACATTTGTAATACAGATTTCTTACAGTACCATTTATAATTGACCATTACTGCTCATACTTCTCAGGCACCACGTCAAATGCACTTTGTACAAGCTTTCCCCTTAACGGATGAAAGTAGATCTACTGCTCCAGGTTGAAAGCAGTGCTATATCTTAGCACACATAAAAATCAGGTAGCTACCTGATGAAAATGTTAATATATCTTTAAAAAAATGACAATGCTATTCTAGGAAGTATAATATCATAACAAAGAACAGAAAAGACAAAAGGGACAGCATAGTATTTACCGCACTACAGAATTGGATAAATGGTGCCTGCTTCAGATCTTGTTGCCCTTTTCAACCTTTCCTCTGTGCTTTTCTCAACTTTTTACTGGAAAATAACTCTCCACTTATCCCTGCTATACCCTGAGAATTCTCAGACCATTTTCCTTGGCCCTACAGGATTATGCTTCTGAAATGAGACTTCCTCCAGAATCCAAATGCCTGAAAACAGAATCATTAATTTCTGAAAAGATAAAAGTTTTGACTGTACTGTTTCCTTATGGGTTTTGGATTACATACAAGGTAAATGCCTTGCAGCATACATAGCAAACCTTTTTTGCAGTCCGTGCAAAAAAAATAATAATAATTTCAGTTCATGCTCAGCCTCTCAGAAGGCTAAAAAACCTTTCTTCAACACCAGATATCTGTATGTTTCAGAGAAGATTGAAAAACTATTTGGCTGTGGTAGTGGATATGTAATGTGTGAGCTCAAACTGATGGAGACAAATTCCTTTGTACTTTGTACTCCAGAGTCAGTGAAGATATTTTACTTTGTTTTCTGCCATAGCATGATTTTCAGGTTAAACTGGTAAGATGGAAAAGTTACATGACTTAAGTACCACAATGTTTTTTCTGTTTTGCTGCTTAAAAATGCTTATTGTAGCTGTCTAGGAGGATTTTAGAATCTACCTTTACTTAATTTGTCAGAAGAAATGATTGCAGCTAATGTAAGACAGGTAAAATAGTCAGAACAACTGTGACCTCCTTTCTTTGCTCAATGTGTATCTGAGAAATGGTATAATGAATATGCTCAATCTTGTGTATCTGAGAAATGGTATAATGAATACTGCCACCAAAAGTATCACGTGTTTACCTTATCTAAGAAATGAAGTTGTTTGCAGCACATAAAAAGTGCCCAGCCAGTACACATTTATATATGCTTGGCTAAACAGGGATGGAGTTAAACCTTTGTTCCAGAAAGATAAGGAAAAAATGAAGTGAAATTAAGTAACATTTTCCTTTACCTTAAAGATACATTTGTAGACCTAATGCATTCAACTGAAATTTTATAAAGAATGTCACAAGATATAAAACTCCCCCTCCTCAAAAAGTCTAAGGGATATAGACTTCTTCTTATAAGATCAAGAAGACTATATAGTTGTGGGGTAACACACAAATTTTTGCAGAAGTTAAATACAAAACGTTATGTTAGAACTCCAGTTATGTTCTGCTTAAACATTAGTTCCGAAAGATACATGTGAGCATTAATGAGAAAATGAAATAGGAACAACAGGATTCAGTTGGAAAACTGCAACAGTGTAAGTGTTGGTGATACACTGGCACAGGATGCCCAGAGAGACTGTAGATGCCCCATCCCTGGAAATATTTTTGGCCAGGTTGGATGTGGCTCTGTGCAACCTGATCTACTTGAAGATGTCTCTGCCCGCTGGAGGAGTATTGGACTAGATGACATCTAAAGGTCCCTTCCAACCCAAACAATCCTATGATTCTATGATTCATTCTTAAGTGCAGTAGACATCAAGCTATAGGCTGAGCTGGGCTTCACTCAGTCTACCCATCCATAAAGTTCAGTTATATTTGTGAACCACTGCCACCTTCCTTCTTTCTTATGACTCCTGGATCTGCCTAATAAATATCTTAACTTGGGAAGCCTTCTTCCTCTCATTGACCCTAGCACCACCAGACAAATTCACAATCATATTTATTCTTGCAAACATACTCTTTGCTCTTCTGTCGCAGGATACCAGTTTGAAGTTGCAACATATGCATTTCTATGACCTACTCCTCTGAGGATATGAAAACCATTCATTAGATCATTGTGTCAGTAATCTCAGGAAAACTGTCCCCACTCATCCATAGTGCATCCGTCAATCCAAACTATATGTGCTAAATAATAGACTCCAAAGGGAAGGAAGGCAGATTAGAGAAAACTCCCATCAAGAGGCATGAGTTAAAGAGAGGGTGAGGAAGAAAGGATTGATTGGCTGCATTTTACTCTGAGCAGAAAGGGAAGAAGGGAAAAGACTTCTTCACCAAGGAAAAATATTTGGATTCAAAATCGTCAGGCCTGTCTATGAGGAATGGGCACATGAATATATCCTTGAAGGAGGCATGTGGGACTTGTTGCTACAATAAGCAGGGGCTCACGTGGCTTTGGACCTGTCAGGCATAACTCAGCACCCTGATGAAGCAGACCTCTACCTTATTCCTTAGTGCTCTGTGATTTCTCAATAAGTCATGTATCAAGAGTACAAGAGCAGACAACTGATAAAATATCCAACTCAGCAATCTTATTGGCATTAAATACATTATAAAAGCCAGAACTGTGTAAAATGTGGGGAAACAATGGAAAAAAAGGTTTAACTGTGCTTTATTCTGCAATTGCAGTGAATATATTGCCAAAACCAAGTAAGATATTTCTGAAAGAAACTGCTTCTGAAGAAACTTAACATTTTAGTAACTTTCAGTTAAATCACACAGAGGAAATTAACAATGAACTTCTATGTTAATGGTCTGGAAACTGCTTCACTCCCTGTGAAAATGAAGTATAAAGGTGATTTCCTTGCTTATTCAATGGTATTTTGAAAAAAAAGATGACCACAGCAGAACATTAATGATGATGTGAAGTGGCACAAAGGAGGAATGAAGGAGTTACAGCTACTTTGTTAGATAATCAGATGGTGCTTGTACAACAAAGGAAAAGCCTGTAGGAGTGGTGCTAATGGAAGATTCAGAAGACTTAGAAATCCATCATGAGCTGCCATGAAGACAGTGCACTGTGTAGAAAGGATCACCATAGCCAAAAGAAACCAAATTAACTCAAAAAGGGACCTTTGTCTTACAATGAGTTCAGAACTTAATACCCAAGAAACATATAAGCCACCTGCATGTTTTGTGGCAAACCATGACAAGAGCCAGAATTTGGGAGGGAGAGTGAAACAGAAAGGACTATCCTGAATTACACCAATCGCAAGAGCCAAAGGAAGGTGCTCGGAAAGGACAAAGTGGCCAGCACTGCTTGCTCGGGGAAAATCTTCAAAAAGCAATGCTCAGAAAAAACAGAACTGTCAGACAGGCTGCAAATGGGACAGTTTGTTTTGGTTTTTTTTAACATTTCACGCACCTTTTTATGATTTACACAGGACAGTCCTGAGGATACTATCACTACTAGGTGAGTCAGGAAGAGGCAGGTGGCTAAGGTGAAACAGAAGTCTTGCAAAGATGGGGTTAGCCCCTCTCATAGAGTATGTCAACAAAATACAAGTGTGTGGACAAATGCAGAATTGGAAAAGATACAACTTAGAGCAGTGGCAGTAAAAAAACCCAAACATTTTTTCAGCTAAAAAGGTGCTGAGTCACTGGGCTTGTCAATGAAGGACAGGAACCATAAAAAATGAAGGAAAACCTGAGACTGGCTTTACACAGGCCAGGACAACTACATCGATAACTTCTAGAAAAATTCTTTCCAACCTGAAGAAGCTGAGGAGGAGCTGAAAGTGCCTTGCCTTGCAGAGTCCTCAGAAGAGGTAGGAGGGATATTCTCTGCTCATTTCAAAGACCAGAGGTGCTGTGGAGGGAGGTGGAAACAGGAAATTTGTACCTGCAGATCCAAAGGATTGAAATGAGTACTTATAACACAAAGATCTCTTTCTAGTAAAGTGTTTAAATCCAGTAAGTTAGCTGTGCTGGATGTTTCATCATGACTCTGACAAGTAAAAACACAACTGCAGGCATTTTTCAAGTCTGCATTGGTAATGCAGTTCCTACACGCTATTTGAATTTTGAGCAGCATCAAAGATAAAGTCGAGAAAAATTAATCCTTTTATATACATATTGCAGAATACAAAGGTCTACATAGACTACATTTTGGTCTCAGGGAAACAAAAATCAAACAAGAGAATAACCAGAAACTTTGAAAAGCTTTTGGAGACAATCAGTGCAGGGCTAAAACTATACAAACAACAATTAAATTATTGAGATATAACTTGTCAGTCAGACTAGTTAACACTGTTACACAGATTAATTAAATTCTCAGAGTGATCTTCATTAGATGAAAGATTGAACAACCATCAAAACTGGAAATATTCTGAGATGGAAGCGCTATTGGCAACACATGAGAAAGGAAAATTATGAAAGATAAAGAAGAATCAATTAATTGCCACTCTAAACCAGATATAATATTAACAAGGAGAAACATCCAGGAATTTAATGAGATAAAGAGTGGTGTCATTTAATGTATTCAGTGACATTTCCATACTGATTAAAAAAAAAGAAAGAAAAGATCTCAAAATACACCAAAAGGTAGGTAAAATTTTTGACATGGATATTAAAGTATTTTAAAAGTACCATTTTTATTATTCACAGAATAGAAGAAGGAAAAGGTCACTCAGTTCTCCTGCCAGTTCAGGCACAAACACTTTCCAAGATTTTTAACTTTTCTACATAGTTTCAAGTGCTGCAGGTGATGAGAGTCCCACCATCCCTCTTTGGAAACTGCTCTGCAGCTTCATACATCTCACTGTCAGAAAGCACTTCCTAATATTTTTTATCTTCATTTCATTTCATTTCATTTCATTTCATTTCATTTCATTTCATTTCATTTCATTTCATTTCTCATAATTATTACAACATTTACTGCTATAAATAATAGTTTTCTCTCACTTTGTGCAATGTCAATTAACATCATTGTTCTTTAATTTTTCAACAGCTTTCTGGTGAAATGGTGTCCAGAAATGAACTCAGTGTTCTGGGCATAATGCAATGATATGCCTACACTCGCTATATTTCCATAGAAGGGTACCAAAGCTGACTCCAGATGGGTACTGACAGCTCTTTTAAAATATCATGTCACTATTTCCTAACCATGTTCAGAAGTTGTGTATATTAGTCTGAAGAAGGGAAGAGTTCAAAAAGACAAAGGAGAAAGTGTGCAACCCAAAGCAAAATATTCATCCAAATGGTCACTGAGGTCACTAACATATTCCTAAATAACCTGCAGATAGTGCATAAAAGCTTCTATAAACATTCAAAACAAACTAAAAGGCATATTTCACAATAAGCACTTGAGTTTAAAAGCACCGACTCTGGAGTTCCCTGTACTACTGTGACATTGTATTGTCCAACATCCAACTTTTTCTCAGATGTCATACCCATAATAATTTGCTGCCCAAAGCTTAGAGGAGAGAAGTAAAAATAAAATACCCCACTTCCATTCACTAGATAACAACATATTCCTACTAGTGTTTTAACCCAGAATATCCTCTTCAGTTTTACAGTAAACCTGCGGTATTTAAATTTCTTAACATGGTTGCTTGATCTATGCTGACATGGATAGCTAAGGAATTTCCCAATGCTTCACTCAAAAACTGTTTGGCTAGCTTTTGGGGTTTTGCAGTGTAGGTGTTTTCTTTTGGGTTTACACTTTTCAAAGTGTTTAGGGGACCTTCCTATAATAACAGAAGTTATATCAGTACTTGATAGATCTACCTTACACACAGCTGAAAGAAACGAGACCAGAAAGACCTGGCTAGCTCATCACAATCCAGAAAAGTTAAGAAAGGAGTCAAAAGAAAATAAATATCAAAGTAATTTGAACACTACAAAAAAAGTTTATTATCATGTTACAGAGAGGAAACTGGGCAGCTGAACTTTTATATAAAAATTGGGAAAAATACTTTACTGCTGAAAAAATATGTATAAATTTTGACACGAGGGGCAAAAAAAAATAATTAATTAAAATACTGAAACCTTGGGATAATGTACCAGGCAACTTCCTTGGAAACAGAGTTAAGCTAGTAAATACACATCAATTTCTTATTTAGAAGAAAAAGTATTTTGCATGCGGGTTGTATTGAACATCATGAAAATGTATAAAATCACTAGACAATACAGAAAAAATATTATCATAATGCTTTATAAAATATTAAGCCATTATATATGTAAATTAATATAATATATGACCAGATAGCTTTAACTTTGGTCCTGTATTTCTGCATTGTAGAGACCTTTGTGCTTAAAGAGGATTCATTATTTACTTACAGTTCATTACATGCTTAGGTGTTTTGCTGGAGCAGGTCTAGTCTTCTTGGCATTTTGATGGACAGAGAGAAATTTTGGCTTCTTCAAAAACAGTGGAACTTCTGACTCTGACTTCATTGCGTAAGGAATTCCCAACAATTATGTGATGCCAGGAAGAATGTTCATCTGTAATAAAAAATAAATGCTGCAAGGGATCACTTTTGAGAAAACCTCTGTGCAGTTTATATGAGGCTACAGGAATGTAGTTGGGAAACTATTAGCAAGGTTGGCTCCAGAAATCAACGTTGCATTCCAGGTTGTAAAGACACAATGTCTAAGGTATTAGCTTGCAACTTCCAGGTTTCAAGTGGTGGTTGCCAAGACTGGGTCAGATCAAAAAGTTTATCCATATTTGAAAGCTTCTTTCTCTATGAAGAACAATGAAAAACCAGACACCCTCCTGCAGGGTCTGTAGCAACTAAACCAACCTGCCCTTCCAAATGGAATGTTAAGTATGCTGCATGTAAGACAGATATGTATACAGTGGTTTGTTTGTTTGGGGTTTGGGCTTTTTTGATTGGTTTTTTTTTTTTTACTTTATTTTTTTTATTTGATTGTGCAGTTTATTTCTAGCTTTAAGATTAAGCAATATGTTTATGAAATTGGAAGTTGTCTTTACCTCTAGCTACTTCTCCTTAAAAGAAGAGTAAAAAATATGTGAATCAGTGCATCCCTGATGGGGAAAATCTAGTCAGCAGAGGGGATACAGTAACCAGTCTACTGTAAGAGAAATGAAGGAAAGGAATCCATCCCATAAACAGTAAGTCATAATTGCCTGCTGGCTAGATACCAGGTTTCAGAAAAGTTCTTGGACCAGATACTGAGATCAATAACCTGCAAATACGTAACTAATGAAATAATTTAAATATTTCTGTCAGCAGCTATGAAGTCAAGAAAACAATTAATCACAGCTTGGTGGTCTGTCAAGCTCAATCTCTGGAATGTAACTTCTCACTCAGAACATACACTAGTTTTAGACATCTATGACATACTTTAAGCTTAAAACATGCAACAGTTAGAGTTATGGACTTTTATAGGGCATGTGTTTGTCAAGGACAAACAACACATATATTTTATTGATTCTTTATTATTTGCTTCATACAGCCACACATCCACACATACAATTTTTCTTGTGGGTTTCTCAAACAGATCTGGTTCCTTAAAATGTCTGCTGAAATAATGCATTGACAGGTTCTCAGTTCTGTTTTCTCTTTACAATACTTTAACTGCTTTATTTTGATTTCCCTGACAGCAAAACACTATTTTGGCTCTGAAAAATGCAACGCAACCAGTACAGGCTTCTTTTATTTATATTGACTTATACTCTGCTATCTATAAATATTTTAAAAGATGAAGTAGGTGGATTACAGCCCACCTACTCTCTTTTTTTTTTTTTTTTTTTTTTTTTTTTTTTTCAGACACAAGCATTTAAAATTGCAGCAATGTCTGTTGAGTGAGGCTTGAAAGTCTCTCTGGATCTCTATCACCTATTTGGAAAGACCAGGGAAAAGTCAGAAGTGAACCTATCTGTGTAACCATGACAACAAGTACTTGTATATAATGCTTATCTATATGGTATAGTTTTTGATTCCTTCAAGAGTTCATGCAGTCATAGGCTGAATTCTTTGGTAAGCTATCTGAGCCGTGTCAAATGCTTCAGATAAATCAAGTAAGTATTGCTTGGCATTGTAAACACTGTTTACACTGAAGAATGAATGAGAAAATGGGCTGAATGATGGAAGAGAGACAGGGCTGTGTCTGGAAGGTGGGAGAAAGAAAAATAAAACAGATGTCAGTACTTTTGCAGTGATTAATATTTGACAGATTGATTTGGAGTTGTTAAGAGAGACCTTCTATTGCTATTCCCTATCAAATTAATGCCTGGCAGATAATTTATATGGATTTTGGGGGAACTGAGATCTGGCAGACATAGCATACATTGAGAGGCATTATTCCAGCTGAGTATAAAAGGCTAGTTGATCGATAATTAAAAGAAACATATTGAATTGAGGTTAGCATTAAGGTACTTGGAGAATGATGAACTCTCAGTTCCATGACTTCCTATCTTTTTTTTTTTTTAATAAATAGTTTATTGTTTTGTGTAAAACAAGGAGGAATTATTAGATTTTGAAGTAATACATAAAATTAACAATGGCTGCAAGCTCAAAGATTGTTTTACCTTTACTATTGTTAAAATTTATTTTTATTCCAGAGAAAACATTATGCTCCTTTCACATAGAGATATTTATTCTCAATCTGGTATTTATATTATAATCTACTTTAGGATCATTTTACTAATATCCTCATAGCTCCCTGTCTGGGACTTTGTCTGCTTTATATTTCAAGTGCTAGGATTTTGCAGCCGTGAGAACTCTGCCCTCACACTCCCATACAAATGTCAAAGAATACAATACAACATAAAAGAAGACTTTTCAGTATAAAGTCGTTGCTTTTTTATTCTTCTTTCCCCTTTAGTCGTTTTTCCTCCAAAAAGTTTAGCCCAATTAACTTCCAGCTTCTGCAGAATTCCATTTTGGTAAAAACCATAGGCAGACAGGTTTTGCCTTACAGAATTTAAGAATAGATAGGACAAAAATCAGACTAATAATTGCAAAGCTAATTATAACCTTAACAAAAGAACATGTGCTACTTCTACCTGATAGAAGAGTAATTCCCATGGCTGTAGGTTAAAAAAAAAAAAAAAAAAAAAAAAACCAAAAAGATAAGAAATTAGATTTTTAATCTGCTTTTGGCAAAATAAGATAAATATTGAAAAGAACCATGTAACATCTAAAGGTTAAAGGAAAGATAACAAAGTATAAGCCTTTTGCATTCCTTTCTTTGTTTCACAGAAGCATAATGAATATCTCCAAATTAAAGTTAAGTAATTACCCTAGAACAATTTTTTTACACTTTTGATATGAAAAAATATATTCTTTTGCTTTTAATGCGTAAAGTGTTTGTGGGTTTGAAATAATTTTTCACTGAAGACCATACAAAACTAATTTAACACAATTCAGGTTTTCAGAGAAAAAGTCTGCTATGCCACCAAAATGGGTTCAGAAAGGACAAATATACACTGTAACAAATGAAGCAGCTATCTTTTTTTTTTTTTTTTCCCAGAAAATGCATCAGTTAAGGGAGAAAAATCTGCTCACACATTATACTAATGGTAATTCACAAGGCCAAGCAGTTTCTGATCTTGAGCAAGAAGAAGAGCAATATTTTTCTTGGTTCTCTAGAGATTCTTAGTTTGCTTCCCATTGTGAGTATAAGGAAGGACTATATGGCAGAAATTGGATTGGCAGAATTGTTTTCTCCCTTTTTCCTCCTTCTGTATCTGAGGATATGTAATCCAGTGTTCTGAATGCAAGTCGTCAAGGCAAGTATAACCTCATTTCATCCAGTTCTTACACATGAAACTTCAATGCAGTCAGATTATAACATACTCAGTCAAATATGCATGTTCAAGTAATTATATTATAATGTCCTATTGTTCTTCTAATTATCAGGTTTAAAAAGTTACTAATGCTGAACCTGCCTGTAGAAAGCAGGTGAAACTTTTATAAATGTTACCGTAGGTTGTAAAGAATGAATACTGTCAGAAATGCCATAAGTAGAAGACAACTTGATGCAAATTGAGTTGACTTACTGTTACCATGTGTTCATCTCAGGTGTAGTAGAGTCATAAATTATATGATTTTAATAGACCAGAACCTTGTTTTAAAAATTAAGCTTAGTGAGCAGATAACAACAAATTGTCCATTCTACCCATCTATTCTTTTGAGGCCAAAATGAGTGAAATGGCTCCTGGACAATCTCATGGAAAAAGTTTGTTTTTTGCAAAGGCTTTCTGTATTGGTGATCTTTTGCTATTAACATATACAGAGCAAGAGAGTGCTTTCCACCTTCGCTACCAAACCAGCAAGGTTCCTCTCCTGCTTTAACTCCTTTTCTGTGACTCGCCTTCAGTACTTATATTCCTCGTTCTGCCATTTTTACTTTTGTCTGCCAATTCATTCCCGCATGTCTATCTACTTCTGCAATGCCTGAGAAAGACCAGGTAAAGAAGGACCAACCAGACCAACCAGAAAATGCATTAGACAAAAGAAGTGCATCAGTTCCCAGGGGAATAGCTGTGAGAGACAGCTTGTCAGGTCTAAGTATCCACCTGTGACTGATAAGCCATCTTAAAATCTGAGAACATCAACAAAAAAAAGATACATTTTTCTCACAATTTATTATCCTGCCTACACTTCTCTTTCTGGCTATCTATTTTGTCAAAGTTAGAAAAGTAACTGCTGTGCTCAGAGGCCGTTTCAGGGCTAAAATGAACCTCTTCTTTCTGGCTCATATGGTTTGCTTATCACAGCTAGAACTTCATCAAGTAACCCCTCTATGACCAATGGGCTTTGATTAAATTTTTTTTGCATAATCCCTCAATTTCCTTTTTTCTTCCCCCCCCCCCCACCTTGTTTTCATGTTATGCATTACCTTTCTCAATTTTGGTTTTGGGATATTTTTCCTTGTCTTCCACAGGAGTAAGCAGTGAGAGGCCTCAAATCAAAACTATGTCATGTTTAATGGTTAATATTAAACAGTGAAAAGATTGTAATAATACTTTTGACCTTTCTGGGTCCATTTCATTCTTCTCAATTAAGAGAGAATCATCTCACCAACATTACCAAGTTCAACGTTTTTACAACGTACTTAGGAACCAATACTGCGGTCAGTTTTAGGGAAATTTAGGGACAGATTCCAATTCTCAGTTATATCAAGGCAAGATTTAGTATTTTGAGTTGTAATCAGATGTGGCCAAAAACAATTCAACACAGATAGCTCTATAGGTTCAATAGGACTCTATCTTTGGTTGTAGTGCAAATGCTGAGGTTCTGTATATGCATTTGCTTATAAAACATGAGCTTACTCACCTGTAGCTAGTTCTTATCTTCTTTATTTAGCCTTAACGACTTGACACTTTCTTACTTTAAGTTAAATCACTCCACATGGGATGAATTATGTATGCTTGGCAGCATAACCTAAGGGTGAGCTCAGAACAGAATCCTCTAAACATCTACCTTTTGATTACCCTGGTATATTCCTGACTTCTGTCCACCTCTTTCCATGCCATTTTGATCAATATCTAGCTGTCATAACATGAGCTTACATAGCCATCAGCTGTACTTTATTTGCTTATGAATTTTTCTGTTTCCTAGATCTGATCTTCTGTATTAGGAGCCTTGCAGAAGACATATTCAAGGAGTTAGTAATCTTGAGCAAGCCATGTATGCTCTACTAGGCCCTGTACTTAGGGCTTGAGAAGCCCATATGTTAGCATGAGCGACCACAGTATAATCCCATATATATATATATATATATATATATCACAATGTAAGGGAATGTGCTGGTATACCCCAAATATGTGCTGCTCCTGGACACAGTTCCCAGATATGTGCAGATAGATATGCTCTGGTGGGCATTAAGAAAGAGATAAAATTTCTACCCCTCCAGACGAGATATATAGTTTGGTTGCTATACTAAATACAAAGAGCAACAGTATAGGGGGGAGGGTGATCTCCATGGATGGGATCTGCACAGTGTGCTGTGGCTGTCCACCTGGGTTCCATACAGTTGGGTTCCAACGTCTGCAAGGATGTAAGGTTTATTTTCTGTGTATGTTTTTCTTCCTATGACTATCTTATTATGAAAGTAATTTTATTACGCTATTTGTTGCCATTACAAAAGAGTTCTGGATTTTGTGTTTACCTTGTTTATGTGGTGTACTGAAATGAAACAGGGACAACAGCATTTAGGCCACTCAAAGCCCTCTTCTCTGATTATTACCTTCCATTTTTTGTGTCTCTTTTTGAAAAAAAAAAAAAAAAAAAAACAAAACCATTCCATATACCCTTTGTGTCACCGGATCCTAAAAGCAGACTAAGACAACTGGTAGTTAGACCAGTGGGAAATTTAGAATGACCATAGGTCCATCCCACATTAACATAACTCCTTTTACTTATGTAAAAGCAGAGTCTTTTTTCTACTACACAGCAAAACTTCTACTTCAGTGCCTCATGCACATTTAGTTACATGCAGCAATATTGCAAGCCTCTCAGCCTATACACACTTTCTTTTCCAGGGGGAGGCATGAGAGTTCTTACCCTGCAACACTGAGCTCTGAAAGTAGACCTTCCTCTACATGGAAATTCAAAGGGCCACATTGGAAATATACAGAAGACTGAACAGAAAGTAAGAAAGGTCATCCTGGCAATGCATTTCTCCTCTTCCTCCTTGGATCACTAAATCTTAATTTGTCAGAGTGAAAAAAGTATCTGTAAAACTGGCAAAGGTGTGTCTGGAATTAACCCCATCTTCGCACAAATAAGCAATCACACTGGCTTTGCCTTGACATTTAGAACATATAGGCTTTGACTTTTTCTCAGTTTATCCCAGAACTGCACGTGTTGCACAGTGTAAGGGACCTTAGACAATTTATTTAGCTGCACTGGTAAGGAGTGCATTGATAACTGGTGAAGTTGTGCTCCCTGGTTATGGAAGTGAGAATGGACGCTGAAGTACCAGGACCACAGACAGACTATTGGAATTCGTTGTATACCTGTCCTACACGGGAGATCACATACTGCTCTCTGGCTTTTCCTTGCTTTGTGTCAGAACATATCTGTCCTCTTGCAATTCCCCTAGTACAAAGCCCACTTTCCTAAACATTTTTTTCAGAAAAAAAACACCATGTACCAAAAATCAAACTCTTAATATTCCATCTTGATATGAATCTTTCAGTTTACAGCAATGATTAATTTTTATACCAGTCTCAGGTTTGTTAATGTTTTGCTTTTGCTGTCTAGACTTCTTGCTAGTATTACAGTATGATTACAGTATATATGCATATGACATTTTGTCTTGAACAGCATTCATCAAAATATGCTTAAACACAATTTCATAAGACTTGAAGTCAACTTCAGGCCTTTGGTCTGAAATAGTAAGTCTGTTTTCAGTCATCATGAAAACATAGCAAAAGGTTATTCTCCTGCATTTAATTTTGCTTATTTTTGTTACTTTTTAAGCACTTACAGCATTGCACAATGTTGTCTCTGATTTCCTGTGAAGACAAGTAATTGGATACTGACCTTTCCCATGTTAAATTTGGGGCTGGGTCAATCTTCTGCATAACCTTTTTCTAGACCACAGCTGTTTTCAGTAAAGATAATGGGTGTTTTGTTTTCTGAATCAGACCTTACCTGATATCGTTGATATGCAATGGGAATCAAAATGTGTACCATTGCTTTACTAGGCTTCTGTTCGAAAAACTATTCTCCTAATCATTAACTATACAATGACTGTTAAAGCTGTCTAGAAGAGATCACATAGATTTAGATCATTTTAGATTTAGATTTTGACTTTAAAACCAACAAATTTCATTAGGAAGAAAATAGCTTTTATTTGCAGTATTTATTTCATAGTACTGAAATATATTTCTTTATAATGAAAGGGATTATGTTTTCATTTATGAGCAATTTTTCTATATTAAATTGATCTTTTATGTAAAAACATATTTTAGAGCATTTAAAATGTTGTTATAGAAATCAAATATTTAGTTGCATCAAAGAAAAAGATAATCCTTTAATGGCATGAGTAATGCCAATATTTCCAATTTTGTATTTGTTCAAATCAAAAAGGCCACCACTGAATTTCCCATTGAAAGAAAAGTCATGTTCCAGTGTTTGATACACACACAGTGCTTAACTGGCTATGACCACAGGTTTCTATACATAGAGTGAAGTTAGTTTTCTCTAAAACAAACCAAAACAAAACAAATCCTTTAGATGTGTATATGACCTTTACCACTAAATTGAATTCTGTGGTTGATTTTGGACTGTGGACTTTATACATTCTAAGCCCCAGTCATATCAACATGACTTTCTCATGCTCGTTTCTAGGGAAACTCATGTTTCTGATGGTTCAGATGCAAAATAACTGCTGAGTATATGCTGAGTATTTGAACCTGAACTGCAGTTAGCATGACGGGTGCAGTGGGGAGGCAAACTTTATTTTATCAAAGAGTAAACCAGTGATCAGATGGTTCCAGGTCTCTAATGTAGTTCTGCAAAACAATCATAGCTCCACAAATCAATTGCATTTACTTTTTTTTTTTTTAGTCTGCAGCTTCATTTCTAGACACAGAGTCCCTAATTAAGCTTCTAACCAATTCAGAGCTTAACGGAATTGATTTTATTCTGTTGTCTAATGATAGGTAGAAACAGATACTTTTTGCTTTTGTGACTATCTGGATGCTGATTCCCATACAAAAATCTGAAGGAAGCACAGGGATTGTGGACAAGGTTTTCACTGTCGCAGTGTAGCTCCTCCATCAGCATGAGGTGGCAGCACTGATACTGTAAGAAAAATAACTCACCTCACTAGAAATGTTATTCATTCAGGACATATGTGGGTGTAAAGCAAATGAAAAATCCATTCAGGTATTCACAGAGCTCTTGTCACTGTAATATCTAAATAATCTTTCATATATTTGGCTTCAACACATATTTAAAACCTTTTGCTAGAAAGATGTAAATTCCTTCATCTCCCTAGCACAGGGCCAGCAGTGCAATATATACAAGTTCCTGGGCATTTTCAGCAGGACTTAAGCAGAAGAGAAGCCCCGTGGAAGAGAAACACAAAATGAGGGTACGAAAAGCTCACGCTCAGCAAACTCTACAGGTCCCGAGATGTCCCCATTGCTTTCTTTTTTCTCCTGCAAAGCATTCAGTTTCACAACTCTGCATTTTGGCAGAACTGCCTGGTCTTGCTAGGGCTGAGCATCCCCAGGCATTGCTCACACCTCAGGCCAAGAGGATCCCACTACCATGCAGGCCATCTCCCAGTATGCCACCCTGGCAGGGCTGGAAAAGCACTGACAGACCTCCTTGAAAATATGAGCTTTCCCCTGTTATATAGCAACAGCCACAGCTTACTGAATATGAATAGAGTAAGGTTCAATTTATTTCCCTCACTGAGGGTTTTATAGTACTGGAGATTGCTTTAATTACTGAGTTGTGCTGGGAAGGGATGTTTTCCTGCCATTCTCCTGAAAGTGTGTCAGGGTAAAAGAGGGGCATTTTTTTGTCCCACTTATATGCGTAATAAGAGGAAACCAGAATTATTTTTCATAAAGAAGATAAAACAGTTGATAAAAATCCATTTTATCACTAAGGGAAAATGTTGCTAAGCTTGTATAAAATGTTTTACCTAAAATTATCAATTGAGAGGAAAAAGAGGCCATATTGATCACAGGAAACTTTTTGCTTTACAAGATGGGACAGCACATCTCATTTATAGCAACATAGCAGTACTTATGGTGAAAAAAATAACAAATTGAAATTAAAAGGAAAAGATTCAAATCTTGCATTACATTTGTGAAAGCAAGATGAGTTTTCTTTGAGTAAGACTTGAAGACTTTCACCAGAGTAATTTTACCTCTGAAGGAAAGAAAACATGAAAACTTAACAGTAAAAATGAGATCTAGAAAATATAGATATGCCTACAGAAGAGGAAGAAAACCTGAAATAATAATAATAAAGAAAAACTGAAAGACCTTTCTCAGGAATGAAGGAAATAAATCAGAAATAATTAAGACCCTTGCTTGGGGCTAGAAAGTATAAATCAAAAAAGCTTTAGGTTATAAAGAAAATTTAATTTAAAAAGCCCTTCCTTGTGCCAAAGATTTATCATTTTTAAGGCCCAGTGGGGCCAGAATATGTTGTGTTTTTTTTTCTTGACTCTAAATAGGTACACTTCTGCTTCTACTGATAAATCCATCTGACATGTATTTTGCTAAATCTTCTGAATTTTTTGTGATTATCTCACTTTTCTCTTGTTTTAAAGGAATTGAACAATTATCTGAATGCCTGAAAATCTTGCATTTGATTGTTTATTATGAAGAATAATCAGAAAAGTAAAATTTGAAGTTGCTTGTTCCAAGATATTTGTAGTTGTTCTCTGTCATGGCTATTACCCACTTACATCTCACTTCACCATAGTTAGTGTTAAATGCTTTTACGTAACAGAGTCTTGCAATCAGGCAGCACTGCCAGCTGATAAATACAATTCTGTACTTATTATGCACTCCATTTTTTACTGTTAAAACTCAGAGTAAGTGAAGGAGATCAAAACTCTGTTATTATTCTTCAGGGAAATCTGCTTTGATTGCATAAGGCAGAATTTCAGTCAAGTCAATAAGACTGCCATGAGAAGAGATGTGGCTGGGAAATGCAATCTGCAAAAGACACAGGTCATAAACAGAAGTGTGATTAGTGAGATCTGTAATATCCTGATATTTGAGCTTCAGATGGTCATCTCTAGCTAACAAGTCACAAATGAAATGACATACCATGAAACAAAAAAAAAGAAATAAGGATAGAACAGTGTAAAACAGTAATAGCATAGGAGGGTTGGAGGCTTAAAGTTATGGTCTTCCTGCTTTTATTTCTGTAAGCCAGGCCATCACTACAACAAAACTGCATGAAAAGTCAGCAAATAACAGCTAGAGAATATGAAGAAGAAAAGAGAACTATACTACAAAGGAGAAGGCGTGCACAGAGGGAGAAGGGAACCATCAGGTATATATGTCTGAGAAATGAGATGAGTCTGTCTGAGGCACGATCAGCCAGCTGAGAAAGGCAGAAAACTTGAAGTCAGAGAGAGAGAACTTGATTATTCTTTATGATTAAGTACTTGAATTATAAGCCTGTTCAATGGGAGAAAACAATGAACAATTCAATATGTCTGGGCTCAGAATAACTTCTGTGATCCCTGGACACTAACTCATATCACCCCTATTGTCAGACAACTCCACTGGCTCCTCATTAATTTCAGAACCCAGTGCAAAATAAACTTCTTGATTATAAAACTCTCCACGGGCTTGCTCCGGTCTCTCTCTACTTCCTCTGCACATCTAGCACCGGCTTTCTCTTTTTCCCTCCAGACAACACTGTTGGTGTGATTAAAAGCTCTTGTTTCAACTGTGCCACCACATCACTTACTTTCCTGGTTTGCCAGTGGCTGTATGAACACAGATTATTAATAGAGCTCATGCTGTCAGAGCGGGAAAACAAACCACTACTAAGAAACTGTAACGTGTTGGATTTTGAGCAAAGAACAATTCATGACTGAAGTTGCATTTTCAATCTCACAGCTGGATATGCAAGAGTTTAACAACTGGAAAAGTTTGTGGCCATGATCTGGCTGCTATTGTGCATGATGCCCAGTGACATTGTAATTCACCCCTTGTCTCTAACCAGTGAAGAAGATCCAATAGAAAGGAGTAGAAAAGTACTAATGCCTCAGAAATAGCTCAGGGCTTAATTTAGTGCAACAGAAAACAGGGATCTCTAAATCAGGCATTGAAAAACGTTTAAGAATGAACATCTTTTAATTTCTGAAAGCCTGTCAGATCCCTGCTACTTTCATTGAATATCTGTTTCTTAATTGTTATAATTCTTATTAGTTATCATGCCTTGTTAAGCAGCAGCATCTCTGATGTACATATTTGAGCTGTTAGTTTGACTTTTGATAGTGCTTTTGCACCAATATTTGGATTTATTTTTAAGAGTATTTTCTTATTTATTTTTGATTTGCAAAAAATCTGCAAAATACACATTGATTGGTGGAGTAAGACCTTAGCACCCCTGAAGCAACAGGAGCAAATGGAGACTCCAAAAGAGGCAGGCAATTCCTCACCCTTTCACTACTATACAGAAGGAAAGGAGATGGGGAAGGATGGAAACAGGTCCCTGCTCAGGGAGGCAGGAAAATCCTCTCCTGACCTCCCTCACCTTCCATGGTGCCCCTTCACAACATATACAGAGCCCTGGAGATTTTGAATGAAGCGGAGAAGGACGAAGAAAATTAGTCAAATAAAGAAGAAGACAAAGGTCCACCAAGTCTAGGTCACTCTAGTCCAGGTGTGAAAATCTGTTCTAAAAAGAACCCCAGAAGAGTCATTGTAGTGGGTAACTCCATTCTGAGAGGTGTCAAAGGCCCAGTAATGCAGACCAGACCCACTTCATAGGGAAGTCTGCTGCCTCCCTGGGGCCCAGGTGAAGGATCTCACAGCAGTACTCCCTGTTCTAGTGAGACCCAAGGACTTATACCCTCTCTTGGTTTTTCAGGTGGGTAGCTATGATATTACCAGAAGTTAAAAATCAATGAAGAGAGATTTCAGGGCCTTTTTGGAAACTGGTGAAGGGGTTGGGGGCACAGATTGTATTCTCATCAATCACTTCAGTTGTGAGGATGGATGCATAATAATAATACAGGAGAAACCAACAGATGAATTTGTGACTCCAAGATTGATGTTACCATCAGGACTTCGGATTCTTCAGTCATGAGTTAGTATACAGAATGCCAGACCGTTTGACATAAGATTGGATGCACGTCCCAGAAGGGTAAAAGGATATTGGGGCAGGAGTTAGCTGGACTCATTGAGAGCTTTAAACTAGATTTGAAGTGGGAAGGGAGCAAAACATCAGCCCATCTGTAGTGCGTGTATACCAATGCACACAGCATGGTACAATGGTACATGCATGGTATATGCAACAGGACAATCTTGAAGCCATGATGCAAGGAAATTATGATGTAGTGGCTATTGCAGAAACATGGTGGGATGTCTCCCATGACTGAGGTGTATCAGTTGATGGCTACAAGCTCTTTAGGAGGGACAGACAAGGAAGGAGAGGTGGTAGGGTGGCGCTGTATGTTAGGGACTGTTATGATTGCTTCGAGCACAAGTGTGGTGAAGACAGGGTGGAGTGTCTGTGTAAGAATCAGGGGGAAGGCCAACAGGGCAGATGTTGTAGTAGGAGTCTACTACAGGCAACCCAACCAGGACAGAGAGGTGAATGAAATATTCTATAGGCACTTAGGAGAAATCTCACGATCGCTTGCCCTTGTTCTTGTGGGAGATTTTAACTTCTCAGACATCTGCTGGAAATATAAAGTAGAGCAGGACCAGCCACAGAGATCCCTGGACTGTGTGGGAGATGCTCCTGATGCAGCTGGTGAGTGAAACAACCAGAGAAGGTGCCCTGCTGGATCTCCTCTTTGTGAATAGACAAGGACTGGTGGATGATGTGGTGGTTGGAGGCCGACTAGGGCACAGCAATCATGAAATAATAGCGTTCTCTATTCTTAGGGAGGCCAGGAGAGGGGGCAGCAGAACTGGCATCCTGGACTTCCAAAGGGCTGACTTTGTCTTGTTTGGACACCTACTTGACAGGATCCCTTGGGAGACAGTCCTGAAGGGTATAGGGGCCCGGGAAGGCTGGGCACTCTTTAAGAAGGAAATGTTAATGGCACAGGAACAGGCTGTCCTCAGGTGCTGTAAGAGAAGCCATAGGCAGAGAAGACCATCCTGGTTAAACAGGGAGCTTTGGCTGGAACTCAGGGAGAAAAGGAGAGCTAAAAGCCTATGGAAGAAGGGGCTAGTGACTCACACTGATTACAAAGATGCTGTGAGGCTATGTAGGGCAGAAATGAAGTCTAATGCCCAGCTAGAAATTAATCTGGCTTCAGCAGTCAAGGACAGCAAGAGACGTTTCTGTAAGTATGTAAACAACAAAAGAAAGAACAGGGAGAGCCTCCATCCCCTGCTAGATGCAGGAGGAAACATGGTAACGAGCAAGGAGGAAAAGGCTAAGGTGTTTAATGTCTTCTTTGCCTCAGTCTTTAATAACAGGACCAGTTGTACTGAAGGAATCCAGCCTCCTCAGCCAGAAGACAGAGACTGGGAGAACGACACCCCAGCAATCCAGGCGGAGAGAGTCAGTGACCTGCTGCATCACAAAGACACACACACAAGTCTATGGGATCGGATGGGATACACCCAAGAGTGCTGAAGGAGCTGGCTGGGGTGCTTGTCAAGCCACTTTCCATAATTTCCCAGCAGTCCTGGCTGACCGGGGAGGTCCCGACAGATTGGAAATTGGCCAATGTGATGCCCATATATAAAAAAGTTCAGAAGGATGATCTGGGAAATTACAGGCCTGTCAGCTTGACTTGGATGCCTGGAAAGATGATGGAGCAGCTCATCCTGCGTACCATCACAAAACACATGCGGGAGAAGCAGATGATCAGGCCCAGACAGCATGGATTTATGAAAGGCAAGTTCTGCTTGACAAACCTGATCTCCTTCTATGACAGCGTGACCTGCTTATTGGATGAGGGAAAAGATGTGGATGTTCACAGAATCACAGAATCATCTAGGTTGGAAAAGACCTTGAAGATCATCCAGCCGAACAATTAACCTAACATTGACAGTTCCCAAATACACCATATCCCTCAGCACTATGCTGACTCTACTCTTAAACACCTCCGGGGTTGGGCCTCCACCAAGTTGTTTACCTTCACTTTAGCAAGGCCATTGACACTGTTTCCCACAGCATTGTCCTGGAGAAACTGGCTGCTCATGGCTTGGATGAGCACAGGCTTTGCTGGGTAAAAAACTGGCTGGATGGTTGGGCCCAATGAGTTGTAGTGAATGGAGTTAAATCCAGTTGGTGGCCGGTCATGTGTGGTGTCCCCCAGGGCTCGGATTTGGGGCCACTCCTGTTTAAAATCTTTATTGATGATCTAGACAAGGGGATCGAGTGCACCCTCAGTCAGTTTGCAGATGACACCCAGTTGGGTGGGAGTGTTGATCTGCTCGAGGGTAGGGAGGCTCTGCAGAGAGACCTGGACAGGCTGGAGCCATGGGCTGAGGCCAACTGGAGGAGTTTCAATGAGGCCAAATGCCGGGGGCTGCCCTTGGGCCACAACAACCCCCAGCAGCGCTACAGGCTTGGGGAGGAGTGGCTGGAGAGCTGCCAGTCAGAGAGGGACCTGGGGGTGCTGATTGACAGCTGGCTGAACAGGAGCCAGCAGTGTGCCCAGGTGGCCAAGAAGGCCAATGGCATCCTGGCTTGTGTCAGCAATAGCGTGGCCAGCAGGGACAGGGAAGGGATCTGACCCCTGTACTCAGCACTGGTGAGGCCGCCCCTCGATTCCTGTGTTCAGTTTTGGGCCCCTCACTACAAAAAGGACATTGAATGACTCGAGCGTGTCCAGAGAAGGGCAACGGAGCTGTTGCAGGGTCTGGAGCACAGGTTGTACGAGGAGCGGCTGAGGGAACTGGGGGTGTTTAGTCTGGAGAAGAGGAGGCTGAGGGGAGACCTCATCGCCTTCTACAGCTACCTGAAAGGAAGGTGCAGAGAGCTGGGGATGAGACTCTTTAACCAAGTAACAAGCAATAGGACAAGATGTAATGGCCTCAAGTTGCACCAGGGAAGGTTTAGACTGGATATCAGGAAGCATTTCTTTACAGAACGGGTTGTTAGGCGTTGGAATGGGCTGCCCAGGGAGGTGGTGGAGTCCCCATCCCTGGAGGTGTTTAAGAGTCAGGTCAACATAGCGCTGAAGGATGTGGTGTAGTTGGGAACTGTCAGTGTTAGGTTAACGGTTGGACTGGATGATCTCAAGGTCTTTTCCAACCTAGATGATTCTGTGATTCTTGTGATAAAGTATCTCAGAAATAAGTGGTTAATTTCTAAGTAAAAGCTGCCTTTAAATGTAACTAAGCCCATTACACATTCTTCTTACAGCAACAAGCAGGCCTGGATGAGAGAGGTTCCAAGTGAGTAAAAATGCATTAATGGACTTAGCTTTTTGTATCTAATGTCATGAGGAGCAGGTACCAGAATCTGCCTAAGGGATGTTTCACTGAATATAATCCTCCTCTAAATAAAAAAGAACAGAATTTGGACATACTGTTCTCCTTTAAAAATGTTTTATTGAAGCCTCTTTATAAACTTTATTATTATAAATGCTCATATGTCATTCCTTGGGTATCGTTCATGAGAACATCCACACACAGCCACTGTTTAGACCTGTGTTTATCCCACCATTCTTTGGTGGCTTGGAACAATTTGGGCTTGGAACAACCAATCAAAATATACTTCTATTCTCTATGACTTTACAAAGACTGAAGATTAAAAATTATGGAATATATTACAGTTTATTTTCTTCCACTTCCTCGAACTGAGTAGTGCAGTTATTCTTATGTTATCACTGACATATAAAGTAAAATTTCTTTATTTCCACTGTATGTCCCAAGATCACAAAAGGCTTGTGATCCAAAATAAAGGGTTGATCCAAAATAACTTCTTTGTTCCACTCTCTGTCATTGATGTCTTCATAAATATGTGGAGAAACAGAAGTAGTTCAGAGAGGTGTGAGCCCTGGAGAGGCAATACTGCAGCCGAACTCTTCATGTGACAGAAGGAAATGGCTGAACAAGATCTTAATTCTCCACCCACACAAATGAACCATAGCTGCTGGTTTAAGTGATAAGATCACGTTAGGGAATGGCTGTTTGCATATCATGGAGATCTGTCCCTTTGAGAGATGCCTGGAAATCAGCCGGACTCAGCTGTTATATTGGTACAAATTCATGTTATAAATGGCTTGGAAGGTAGATGGATGAAGAAAACACCTGCCATATGACTCAGTCTTAAGGAAGTTCTCAACAAATCATTAAATGGAAAAGCTCAGTTATCATCGACCCTCCTTCTCATTATGCCACCCCTACCTGTGGAGTGTTGTTAATACAGCCCTTCAATGAAATGTTCTCTTTGAGTAGAACAACCATTTTCTACCAGATAGGCCATTGACTGGCAATGATTTTCTATTTAGAGATGAGGCAAAACATGTAAATTCATAATCTGGAAAGACCCTAGTGAAATCACAAGGATAGGAGAGAAGTCAGATTTTCCTGCAAAATATAGATATTTCCTAACAAAATCTGTTGACAGAATGAAAGAGAGAGGTATTATAAACAGAGGATACACTGTACAGAAAGAGCATAAGCATCACCTTAAAGCTGAAATAAAAATGGGGTAAAAAGTAAAGAACAGTAGAATAGAATAGTACAGAAATAGTACAGAATGCAAGGCCTCACACTGGGAGAATAAAATGATGCTGATTTCTGCAATGAGCCTGGAGATATTGGACTGGGGTGACTGAATAAAATAAATCTCTGCTTGTTTTGATCTCATTATGTATATAATTCATCAGTGCAGTGCCTGTGAAAAGGCAATGAAAGTTTAAAATGTAGTCATCAAGCTGTTTTCAGGTAAACCTAAGAAATATTAAGTCTATTGTGCAGAAAGCTGGTAAGAGTTCAATGGAATACTGTGCAGAGCCCTTCCCACAAAAGATGTATTTGGATTGGAATTAGTGCAGACACATAAGATTAAAAAACGTATGGCCTGTCTTAGTAAGACACACTAGAAGACTGGTCTTGTCCAGCAATCTAGAAAGTAGAATGAAAAGGAGATGACCAATTTGTCTTTGTGCATCAAGAAGAGAACATCAGATACTAACATTGAAGACAAGGGTGGTGATGAAACAAGGGCAAATGGAGATAAAATTCCTGTGTATACACATATCATAAATCGGAACAGGTTTTTAAACTGCAACACAATCAGGGGCTTAAAGACTAACAGATCCATAGGCAGTGCTTGACATGTTTTCAGAGAATTCTCCTGTCCCTAATGCAGAATCACATCATTGTCAACTCTAGTATTTAACAGCATCACAACCTTCAATGCTAAACCCCGCGGGACGGTCTCTGGTATCTCTGCTTTTGTTTGTCAATGTATCATCTTTGCTTCTGTTATAAATTTTGCTGCACTCCTATCTGACCAACCTGAAGAAGCCCCTATATACTCCTGTCAGGTCTGTTTGTGTCACAGGACCCTGGCAGAAGGAGAACGGCCAGTAACTCACAGGGTTACAGTATAATGTATACAACTACATCAAAGAACCATTGGTGAAAAGCAAAGTGCTACAAAAAGTGCACAAAGGTAAAGGGATTTGATGCTGAGACAGATCAGGCAAGTTCAAGCCATCACTGAAGACAGACTTTAAAAGGAAGAAAGCAGAAGGTAATCGGTGAATTTATTAAGAGAGAAAATATTAAAATTTTTTTTCAGGTTGGGTCAGGGACACAGTAAGATGAGTATATCAGATGACTGGGATCTGATGTTAAAAGGGGAAACTTTTAGATATTTGTTGATGTCCTGAAGTAACTAGAAATGCTTTGTCTCTACACAAAAAAAGTTCAAACCAACTAACATGCAATTTATGAACTGAATTAATTATATATGCATATATATATATTCATTTTTATGTAAAGAAAGGGCAAAACATAAATATAAAAGTATAGAAAGAAAAAAACATAGAAACATGTCAGGTGCTACAAGTATTTATGTGTATTCAATGCATTTGCAGTTTTATAAGATTTTTCCTTCTATTCTACACATAAACATTAGTCACACATAATAAAAGGTGTCCATTATTCATTATTGACACACAGATTATGCACATGGTCCCCTAGAGTGAGAAAAATTGAAACAATCTGCAAAGAAAGACGAAATATAGGAAAACTAGTGAAACAAGAGAGGAATCTTTTAGCAATAAGAGAAACATACTGATACAAGATAAACAGCCACCAGAGAGTTAGACAGACAATTTGGAGATAAATTAAACAGCTTCCCAAGAAACAGCAAATACTGGTACATATTTGCCGGTAGCCATTCAACAATGATGGGGAACTTCCAATGGCCATCTGCAAATAGCTCTAGCTGGCCCAGCCTGCTTGATTTTATTAGCTGCACAGTCTGATTTTTGTTTGATTGCTTTGTATCTGTATATGCATTAGTGGAGAGAGCATTTGTTAACTTTCTCAACTCTGCTGTCTACTCCTCTGGAATATGTGCTTCTCCTTTCGTCCACCTAAGATAAGGCTTTCTTTTTTCTTTTTTTGTTCCACTGTTCATGCAGTGATTTCAAAGAAGCATCCCTAGAAAAAGGGTGGAGCGGGGAAAGGAGTGGAATTTTGCATTTCTCCTGAGGATATTAAGCAGAAGGCAAGTTTCATATGTGGTGGTGAAAAGGCATCCCCCAGTGCAATCCTGGATGATCCTGACTCTTATCTCTTGCACTGAAGAGTTTACACTTATTTCTCACCCCAAAGAGTCTCATGTTTGAAGATTCTGTGCTTCTGCATGAAGAGTGGGATTTGGCATTTCATGAAAGATGAAAGATTTCATGAAAAATATAAAAGTCACTCTGTCAAATATCAGGGAAGATCATCTAATACTTTGATGCGTCTCAAAAGAAGAAGTTTCACAATACCCCTCATTTAATTACACCTCTAACATTTTGTAAATCCATTCTCCTTGTACACTCCCTCAGCAATTGTAATCTTAATTCCAAAACACATGTTAAACACCTTGGAGTGTTGTCAATAGCATCCCTGTTCTCACAGCAATAAGTCATAAAATGTACATTTGAATTTACTGGTTAGAGTTAACAGTCCTGCTGAAGAGGGAAGGAAGGAAGGAAGGAAGAAAAGGACACCAGATTAATGGTATGCAAAAAATTTCTTATTGTTTTTGTTCACCAAAGCAGATGTAGTAAGAGTGATCAGTGGGGATATATACAAATTGAAATAGGCTGTAAAGTTACAAGATTAAACAGCATGGATGACACATTTACATTTTTCAGATATAAATATTTGGCAAAAATATACTCAGGAGAGTTCTTTAAAATATGACAGTGCTTTTTACTAGACAAATAACTATTATTCTACATATAGGACAAAAGTGGTGACAGTTATAGTACTTTTTCCCTATATTCATTAAAATAATTATAATAATTACTTAAAAAAATCTGATTATGAAGCATCATATGGAGGCAAAGTAGAAGGACTGAGAATACAGCAGTTATAGTTGGAAATACAACTGATAACTTGTTTTGTAAGTATGCTTACAGCAGACTCACTGCCATGGTACCTAAGGGCGTCTGAGTGACAGACTTTTGATGGTAAAACCAGTCTTACGGAAACAGATGACAGTAAGCAACACTGATACTTAAATAGTGTAAGTGACCATTTACAAGCAGTTTGAATATTCAGCTGAAGATCTGAATGTTGGATCTTCCAGTGTTTGAGGAATTAGGTTATCTATTTAGCTCTCTTGGACAGTCTTTTGGGAAAATTTTGGTCTTAATGCATTTTTTTTAGGGCCATATTCATGCCTGAATCTGTGCCTTACTCCATCTTTCTGGGTTTTGGCTGAGGGAACTTGAGACAGCCCTGAGACAGGCAGAAGGAGAGAAGTCAAGACGGCAGGTCCTGCACCTTGGCTGCCCTGCTGTGGGGTCTGTCCCAGTCCAGCAATCCTCAGCCATGCACAGAGATGTTTCTCACAGTCCCATGCAGGTTATCAGGGCTGAAAAGAGCTCAGCCTCACTTTAAAACCAAGCGATTTTTAATTAGGAACCAGTCCTTAAGCACCCTGGTATGACAGGGCCATTAATGTTTTCTAAGAGTCCAATCCAATTTCCACTGGGATAAAAAATCTGTTATGAGTATGTTTAACTTCAAGCCTTAAGTCAGGTATAAATAAGCTTAATTATGGATCCTAAATCAGTAATGACCATGCTTAATTATTTTATTTGTGTTAAGCCTTGTTTTCTTTAGGGTAATTTTAAACTTTCTTGGCCTGTGTTCAAAAACATTAAATAGTAAGTGTAACTTTCTAATTTTGTTTCTGTTTCTATTAATAAAAAGAGCACCAATCAACAAATTTAGCTTCCAAGACAGCACAAGGAATTCCAATGTGTTATACTGGTTATGATTAATTATCACTTACATGTCATTTTAATAACCTTATCTTAAATATGAGCTGTTAAAACTGCTTCCAAATAACTTTGTACAGTACTTCAAATTTCAGCTTTTATTAAAGTACTGGAAATATTGATAGTTTGAACTGATTTTGACTGTATAACTACCTTAATCAACCATACCCATCCATAATCAAGCATATCCGTCTTTTTGGGGTGAAAAGGAAATTTCTGCTGACTGCAGACAGATTTTCTACTTAAATATAATATGTTTTACATTTATTTAAATAACAAAATATTCAGTAAGCTAGCTTGATCTTTTCCAGGGACAGGGAAGATTTGTGCATTTTAGAGTGTTAACTGGCTCTTCTTCCACATGAAACATCTGCTGTCTAGAAATCTCACTTTTCAAGGTACATCCTCTCCACAATTGTTTTTCAAGCGTTCTGTTTCCTTCATTGCTTAAGTTTGCAAACATTGTCCCTAAAAACTCCCAGTGCTGATCACTTTCAAATAAGTTTATGGTAAGGCTATTTGGAACGGATTATCATTTTAAGCATAATCCATAACTTTAATATATAAATACATTTCTTCCACTTTACTATTGTCTTTAAGAACTAAGTCAGTGCAATAGACTCAGATAAGATACTGGCAGACAGACAGTAGAAGAGCTTGGTTAACATCACAGATATACCACTTTATTACATATAATATGAGGATTTCAATTTTGAAATTTTTAGTAAGAAAAAAATGCAAATTCTGCCCAACAGAAAAAATTTCTTGATAATTCTTTTTCAGTTCACCTATGCACATGCTGTTTAATGTCTATGGTCCTAAACAAAAGTTCCTGTGTGATGTAAATAACCTTTTTTTCTTTTTTTTTGATGGATTCATTCATCATCTCTCTCACTTTTTCTGAGTTTTCTTTGTAATTTTATGTGGCATATCAGCTGAGGTTATGTTGGCTTGAGTAACTCTCATTATGGAAGAGCTATGTCTAACTTTTGATGTTTGCTGGCTACTGGGACTTGGCAGATAGGGTGACAGACATTCTAGGACTATCAATGACATAAAGGTAACTGACAAGGAAAGACTTCATGTTCCACAGAATCTTCAAAAGGTAGTTTGTTTTGGTTGTTGATGAAGTAGATTAAATGTGAAGCTTTGTACTGGAGCAGAGACGTGGGTTTTCAGCTACACATTTTCAGATAAATAATAAAAACAATTCTCTGACAATAGTTAAGAAAGCCACTAGTATTAAACATGTATTTGATGATAAATATGAAGAGAGAAGGTTGGTTTTGTTCATTTTTGCATATTCATTAGAAAGCAAACTGCCCTGGCAGAAGGCCACCACCAGCCTTTGGAGCTTTCTTACACTCTCAGCAAATGCTGCTGCCTGGTACTTGAGCTACAGAGGCAGAATAGACATGTTAATCATCCTGACAACCATCTGCATGTTGTTAGGAAGTACTGTAGATTCAAAGTAGCTACGTGAGTATTAGTCTGAAGAAATATTTTTTTAAGTGCCTTATCAAAGACCATAGGCCAGAGAAAGATCTTAAAACATAAAAACATAGTGTAGTTAAGGGTTACACAGTAATTTATGTCACCCAGAAATCAGTGAAGTGCTAGAAAGAGTTCAGTCCAACCAATATGAGAAACACCCTCTGTCAAAACACCCTCCATCAAAGCTTTTATTGCAGTTAAAATGACATCTCATGAACCACCTCTCTGTTTTCATAAGGTTTGAGGAGATGTAACTCTTTATAACAAGGCCTCCCAACCTCAACATATACCGAAGAACTCTTTAGAAAACCCGTTCTGCGTATGTCTGCACTGCAGTCATTCGGCATACACAACTGAAATAGCAGTGAGGGACACCATGAACCTGACAGGCTGGCAAACTTCTATCCAGTGACAGCCTGATCCGAAGTTCATGTATCACATCATTTACTGCTCATGCAAGGTAGATTAATGGTTGGCCTAAATTATAATGTAGTTTCACCTTTGGTTGAAGTACAGATTTGCTTCTTTTCTTCTCTAAGGCTGGTAAAACAATCTGGGTGAGGCAGATATTTCTTCTAGGATAAGTTTCCCAGACTCTCTCAGTCATCTCTAAACAGGTAATGTTTACTTTAATCTCTGATAGCATGTAAATACTACATTTTTCAAGTCATATTTTAAAAAATCTGAAAAAAATTAGTTTGCCCAATTATTTGCACATGCAGCTATAAGTTTGCACTTGAAAGTCTGCTCATTATGCCTACTGTTTGAACAGGAAAATTACCTAGTTTTGCAAGCTACTCTACTATAGGTAGATGTTTTGTTGATTAAAGAAACCAATTAAACTCAGACACCAGAGTGAAAAGGGTAGGCATATTTTACTGGGGATAACTAAATAATGTAACAGAGTAATATAGAAAACACAGTAAAAATAAAAAAAAAAAAAAAAAAAGCAAAACAGTGCACTTAAAGCTAACAAACAGGAAAATACAGGGTAACGCATCAAATTGTTACTTCCTGAAAGAGAACAGTGATCATCCCCACTTGCATACATTCCCATCACCCAGCCCCGCAGATGCTGGGCAGCCCCGGTCACAGCGAGGGTTTGCAGAGCCTGTCCCGGCAAGGGGGAAATCCTACGCAGTGCCTCTACCCGTAGGTGAGGCTGCCAAAGTCCCTGTGAGCGGGTCCAGCCTTATATACCCAAAAATCAACAAGCCAGAATAGCTGGCACCTTTGTTTTGAGTGGAAAATTTCTGGTTTCATTCTCCTGTTGGATTCCACCCAAAGCCTGGCCAGGGCTCGGGGAGGAAAACCAAGGGAGTTTCTAACAAGACCAAATATGTGGGTTCTCAGCGCTGGACAAGACTGAGTAAGGAAAGTTGGATACATTCTCTCAGCATTTCATTCTCACTAATTATATTGTGTCTAAGCTGCATCTTTCATTAGTGAGCATATACACTTTATTAATGACTACATACTAAGAGCATCTTCAGCTCAGGGCCTGTTGTTCAGGCTTCAGTACTTCAAGACTTTGGCACAGCATAGGTGATTTGTTATAACCTAGCACAATGCCTACTAGCACAATGGTTATCAGTTATAAATTATACAGGATTCATCTATAGGTCAACTCTGGCTTGGACAATAGGTCCAAGCCTTAGCACTTCATCTGGCTAATCTACTACAGCTAGTGTTGATAAGAGAGTCCTATTAGGATGTTGACTCTGACAATTCTTCACCACCTTATAATTTATGCCTATACTGAATATTATACAGCAGTTGTTTTCAAAGGTTATACAAGCTTCACTGGATCATAGGTCTCATGATGTTTAGGATCACCAAAAATCTTTCAAAAAAATAAGGCTGCTTTACATCCTATTGGTTTTGTTTGCAGAAATTGCTCATCAATGTAAAGTTCCTCAGTTAGCATATATGATTTTTTACCAAGAAATTATCTAAAGTTCTGAGACTTTCAAGTTGTATATTTGGAAAGGAAAAAATCCTATTTTATGTGTCTGTTACACATTCCTATTTGCTTGTAAATAACCTGAAACAAACAGTTTCCTAATTGTAAAAGGAATCCAATAGGACAAGAGATTTTTCTTCTGAGTCTTCACCTCCCTTTAAGCCAGCATTAAACTCAAAAGTTGTCTCTTCTCAGAGCCACACTACAAATCTTTGCTAACCCACTGGTATCTCTTGCAATTCTTGTCTTCTTGTCATAGCCCTCACAGATGCACATGTTCACATATAAAAACCCTTCTGAAAAAGCAGTTGGAAATGTGCCGCAAGTGCTTTTATTTCGACCAGAGGCAGGTGCTGGCATTTAGGATGGAACAATTTCCATTTCATCTGCTTCTCTGCATAACACCAAGCCTTGCAATTTCTTATCACTACCCTTAAAGCAGTCTCACTTCCATCCTCTTTCAAATAATCATGTCGTAATCCAGAATTTCAATTGAACAGGAAAGAGTTCTTAATGGTTAAAGGCACTAATGTAATTCCCTTCAGTGCTTATTATCACTACTAGGTGTTTTAGTAACTAGGTTTATTTAACTACAAAAATGAGTGCAGCCAGTGTTAAGATCTTATACTATGACTGAAAAGGCAGTGAATTATTATGCTCATATATAGGAAACACTATAATGGTCATGTTTGAGATTGGTCTTCCATCTGCATGACATGCTGAGAATGATCAATAAGAAAATATTCTGGTTCTAATGAAAATTATGATTGCTATGCTTTCTACACAACTTAACTTTCACCCCTGCTGACTCTTGCAGTCACAAAGATCAAATTTTTTCAAATTTCTTTCATTGCAGCGTCAGAAAAAACTAATTTATATTTTGAATCTCTGCAAAATTGCTCATTATGCAAATCCTATTTTGTGAAATAGATATGAAAGTGACAGAAGAGATTGAGGCTGAAAGGCAAAAGAGCCTATAAGTTATAGGAGAAAAAAATGCACAAGAATGAAAAGAATATGTTTATTCAGGTGCTGCTGGAAAAGTATTTAAAAGTCCAACTTCATGTTTTTGTTTCTCAGCTTTGTGGCTAACTTTTCTGAAAATAAAGTAGCACACAAAATCTTTTTGTACTAAACACAGCTATTTAAAACACTCAGCTGTAGGGAGGTACTAAAATCTGCTCTCTGCAGTACCCCTGTGCTCAGTTTAGTAGTGTACAACTGTACTGCAGCATTGCTAGTTCATAATTCTTTTTTGGATCACCTCTTGTCAGTCAATTTGTTCCAAAAGCTAGTATAAATTTGCTGATACAAGGGCTGCCTTCCTTAATCAGATGAAACTCCTATTAACAGAAGACAGCAGCATGGTTCATTTTATTGCTAGGCTCCTACTATGTATGTTCATATTTCCTCGAGCGTGGCAACACATTGACCTTGGCAGTCTGGATTGATTCATCCAGTTCAAGGATCACTTAGCTTCTGTGGTGAGTGATGGTTGCTTAGCTAACTGCAATCTTTTTCATTTTCTGTTGATTTAATAGTATTTCGTACTTTATAGATTATCATAGCATTGAATTATAAGTTTGGATCCTAATTCAATTTCGGCCTTTCTCGAATCCCCTCCTAGAACACTGTTAATCAAGCAGAATCTCTAGCCCTTGGTCTATTTCACAAATACAAGTATTAAAAACTATATGCATGCACACAGAGGCAAAGAGAAGTCACATACAAAATAAAAATATTAACCTCCTCACTAACTTTCATTCATTCTTTTAGAGACAAGGAACCTTCTGCTTTCTGAACACTTTTAGAAATTTTGGCTAACTAGAAATTTTTAAAATATACCAGAATCCAAACCCAAAATTTAAAATTCAACATGAAGTAAATTTTATAAAATCCTTTCATGGATAGGGTTCTGAAAACAGAACTGGGAAATGAGAACCAAATATAACTTTACCGTATATGTTCCAAATTATTTTCACTGATTTATTTAATCTGGGGTTTATTACATGTTTATTTTCTGATGTTACAGGATTTAAAAGATAGCTTCAGGGTAATATTCACAAAAATGAGAAATGCTTTACAAGTACAGATGGCTATTTTCCTAAGATATAACAATCCAATTCCAGTCATAAACTCTAATAATGGGACAAGTGTTGGAAAATTGGTAGGATAATAGAAAAAGCTCATCCAGCTACTCAGTTAAGAACCTGTCTGTACTAATATTCTGGAATGAATATTAAACTCTTACTAGTTTTCTGAGTTCTGAATGCAGCTTTTGGCTGGTAGAAAAGGTACAGCATATAACTAAAATACAGCTATTTTTCTTTTAAAAGTAAATCTACATCATAGAAGTCAGTGCAAGGTAGTTGCATCTGAACTATAGGTAAGAGAAGATATATGTAAATGAAATAGTTCAGGCACTCACTGCAGAATAGCTGCAGCAGCATGCAGCTCCTTACAGGATAATTTATTCAGTTTCTTGGCACGGATGTTGAGCTGAATGCAGAAGAAGGGGTTTTGGCACAGTGTACTCTGCAGCACTGTGACCTCCAAAGGAGTAGGGCACCGCACAACATACAAATCTTCTCAGACACTGAGCTTCAATCTATATCTACCAAATTCTTTCCCAGCCCACCCAGTTTACCATGAGTTTTCCATGACAGACTGAGGTCTGCCACTTGAACGACCAGGGTCACCATGGCTTAGCACACTACAACCGCTTATGAAAATAAGAGTGCAATTTTTTCTCCCTGGTTTGTCATTGCTGACCTGTCACAGAATGTGTATTTTAACCTCTTGGCTACCTTGAGTGATATTTAGGTTTCAAAGTTTACTTTGGCTGACCCGCTTGGGCGAAGCGTTGGCTGTGCTCTGCTAATCAAGCTTTTGGAAGGCTCACCTGTACCATACTTCAGTGACTCCTGGCACTTGCCTTTCGCTCCAGTGGGCTTCCACGTTTGGCTTTTTTTTTCTGATAGACTCAGCCTACCAGTTCTCTCAAATCAGCCATTTTACAAATTTGTGTCCTTTATCGGTCATCCCATCCATCTGTCTTCCTCTAGTAATTTTCAGACTACGGTACTTTAGTAACATTTTCTAGCATATCATCACTCCCTGGAGCCTCTCAGGCTACTCCATAAAACTGTCTTAGTTATGTCTCACACCAGTGCCTCCAGCTTCATGCCATGCATCAGTGGAATCCAGCTCATTGCTCTGCATCACTAGCCTTCTAGCCTATGCTCATGGATATTGGCCCACATTTTAATTAGGACAGAACTGAAACTAAACAAGAAATGTATCAAGTAAAAATGCAAATTAGGCTCAGCTAGTTGCAGGTGCTATCATTTTATCTTAATGAGCATTTGGTATAAAGAGGATTTTACAAAGCATAAACAATTCTACATCACAAATTTGTGGGGTTTTCATCAAGTTTTTGACCACAGCTTAATTTTAGACCTAAAGAGAACAAACATCCTGTCATCCAAGACTGCTTTCCCAAGCCAGTAATACACTCTTTTTCTGAATAATAACTCAGTGTCATGCTAGTGTTTTTCAACACCTTCTATCCTGTTCACAACAATATATGATCTGCTAAAGTGAGAAACATGCAAGGATACTTTCTCAGTCTCTGGTGATGAAAGAAATTACTAAAGTATTATTAGACAGAAGCATACCTAATAATTTTGTGGTACTGACTAGCAAGGGAAAGGAAAGAAAGCTGGAAGATCATCATAAAATTAAAATATCTACAGGGTATAACCCTTGAAAATCAAGAGGCTTTATACAGGTGTCCTGGTTTCAGCCAGGATAGAGTTAACTTTCCTTCGTTTGAGAGGGAGCACAGCTGGAGGGCCAGGTCTCTATCCATCATTGGAGCATTCCATGTCATGTGACATCATGTTCAATATATAGGCAGATGAGTGTTCTCTCATCTGTGTCTTTGATTTTGGTTTCCAGATTGGAGTGGTTGGTTTTTGTTTTTTTTTTTTTCCTCTTCTCTCCTCTGATGCGGTCGGATTGCTGATGGGGATGGGCTCCATACCAGTCACCGTTTGGTGAGCTACTGCTGCATTTTAACTGTTTTGGACTACTATTGTTACTGCTGGTTTTGTTAGTATTACTAAATATTTTTTTGTTCAATCTACAAATTTCTTCTTCTCTCCCCCCCCTCCGATTTCATCAGGGGTGGAGGGGGGGGGAGGGAAGGGAGTAAACAACTGGCCACATAGCAATTTGCTACCAGCTGAGTTCAAACCACAACAACATGTTAGGCCATGTCTCTTCTTTTGGGTACATGAGTTTCTGTCAATCCTTATGTGGCTAATAGCACTCAAACTTTAGGTCGTTTTGACATCAGTGTTCTCTGCTTCAGCAAAATGCCAAACATACATTCCTTTTTTTTTTTTTTTATTTTCTAGAAGGTCTATAAAGCAGTATATTAGTTATTAAGTAGTTATATAGCATAAGCGCTTGAGTCCTTATTTCAGTCAAAGGTCTGGTAATTGTCTTATTTGCATTATTCTTACAGATATAAAGCAGAAGCAACTTCTGTAGGGGCTTCATTAATGATTCTAGAATAAAATCCATAGAAGTGAGAAGAAACATCTCTAATGTTAAAAAAAATATTTACTATTTTTTGATGTCTTCAATATTTAAAATATTTAGCTAACCAAAAGCAGGAATGCTCAAAAGCTGAGAAGAATTGGCATTTTAAGTCAGATCATATGCACAAATATAACATCAGTTCCAAATATAACATAATAGTACTGAAGCTACCTGGCCTACTATTGTGAACAAATTAAAAATGAAATCAACACAAGTCATGAGCTGCTGTCTTAAGGGATCTGCAGTCTCCCTATCCCTACCCACAATCTACATGTGGGTAGGGATAACAGATGAGTTAATCAACAGCTCAAAGGGAGAGTCCGGTGAGGCTCTCCCTGCTGCAGTGCAAGGGACCATGAGCCCTGTCTCCTGAACCTGTAGCACTACACGAGTGAGGGTAAGGTCAGCTCACCTACAGCCACTCAAGTAGGATTTTGCAGCATTGTCAGTCTCTGTAGAGATAAGTTAACTAACAAAACTGAAAAACACTTTTAAACCAAAGAAGGAGCAAATACTAAAAGATTTCTTTTCTGTGACTGCATCGGGTTTGAAATAAAAGATGTCTGTGGTGCTAACTCATTTTATGCACGGGGTACTAAAAACAAATTGGTCCTACATGATGATTGCTCACAGTTTTCAATGCCCATTTTGGGGGAAGGAGGTCAGGAGGAAAAGAATGATATGTAATAGACACTACTTTTTAAAGCCTGGGTCATTGTTCTGACATTAATTAGGATGAAAAATCCTTTTTCTTTCACACCAACTTCTAGAACACTTCATTCTGGATGTGGCACTTCAAGTCTGCTTTTTAAGACATAAGACTTCAGAAAAACTGTAGACAGTCCAGGCTTTAAACTTTTTTTTTTTTAAAAAAAAAAAAAAAGGAAAAATAATGTTCTAAAGGGAGTTAAAATGTCAAACATGCACTTGATCTTTTCATCACCCTTTTAGATTCAGAAAAGCATTGAAATGAGTGACATAAAGATGTAAAAATTGAGAGGGTAGTGTATAAAAGTTAAGCAAGTTATGAGTACTTATTTCTGTCACCTCAGTCACACCATGTAAGACAGTTAAAAAAGGTTATACCTCATCAGAGCCGATAAGTCATCTCCAACTGAAGGGTCTACTATAGGTAAACAGACAAAAGACTTGGATAGTCAAGTCTTTTTATTTTACATTTATTCCAAAACTCTCAGTGAGAACTATATGCATTTTCCCACCATCAAGTGGATGGTAAGAAGGAAAAGTAAGGGTGCTTGGTATTGACTTTCAGATGTTGTCCCACTATGTAGAATGGGATTCTAACCAGGATCATGGTCATCAACATACATCTTAAATATGTCCAAACTGAGAGGCAGAAAACATAAGTAGCATAATACTTTTTTAAAAAATACTGATGATTTGTGTCAACTTCTCAATTTTTGCCTCGTTTTGTTCTTCTTTATTTTCTACATCTTTGACCTCCTTCGGTTCTCTTGCTTTCTAAGTTCTTTCACAAATTTCCTCCCTTGCTCTCTACAGCGAATAACATATTCTTCTCACTCAGCACCTAGTCTCACAGCCTCCTGCCAACTCTGACCCCTCCCCCAAACAGCCTATGTGGAGAAAAGTGTCTCTCTTGCTCTAATGGTGTTCAGTATCATTAGCCAGGCATCATTCATTACTCAAATCCAACCTTATTTTCTGCTTCAGTGCTGGTAGTTCTCAATTAATTTAGCAGATTTTAGACAAAATAGGGGATACTTTAATGTTTTTTCTTTTTCCTGCCAGAGAAAACTAGCATCTGTCTGAATAGTAATCACAGAGAAAAAATATAATTTTAGAGTAAAACCAGAATCTTTGATATAAGAAAGAAAACCGCACAAGACAAAACAAATAGAAATTACCACATTTCCTTTTAAAAAATGTTATGGAATTTCACGTGGGTTGCTTAATTTTTAAAGAAGGAATAACAAATAACTTTGAAGTCACACATAACAAGAGAGTGTAACTTTAATGTGAGACCATCGGATTGAATGCTGTGTTTACACAAAAGTTTCAGCAGATTCAACATCCTTTCTCGGATGCTGGCTGATAGAGACACCTAAGGAAAATATACACTCAGGGCACAGATCCAGGGATACTTCCCCAGTATGTCCTCCCAGCTTTCAGCAATCTGCATTCCCTTAGCTGGATGTGGCTTTCTTGTTAGAGTCTTAAATTATGTTCCTTCCGTGACTTTGCCTTATTGGTTATTTGAATAAACATATTTTTTTTTTTAGCATCTGTGGTGTCCTGAGTCAGAGTTGCAACACTTTGCAACTGGACGTCACTGCACTTTATCTGTGCGCTGTGTGACATACTTCCTTATGTTGGTTTTGATTCTGCTGTCTGATAGCTTCATTTTGTACCCTTCTTTCTCAAATTAAAACAAACTATTGTTTCTAATAATTCTCTGTATATTGCCCATGATTTTATAGACTATAGCATATCTCCCTTCACCCACTTATTTTCCAGATGAAGATCCCTAAAAATTTCTCTACAGTAACCTCTCCATATCTTTCACTCATCTCCATCACCTCCCTCTCTATCTTTTCTAGTTCTATTATTTCATTTTTTGATGGTGCAAGAACAGCACACTTATTAGTCCAAGATGGGCGGAAATAAAGGAGTAATATATGATATTATGACAATAATGTTTTATATTCCACTCCTAGTTAATGCTACCTTTTGCTTTGTTAAACATTACCTAGCACCAAATCAATCTTTTTATAGAACAGACAAACATAAACACCAAAGATATTTTCTAAGTGCACAGCCCATCACTGGAACAGTTTTTCCCACAGATTTTATTTCTATCTGTGAACACTGAATGTCACCTGCCATTTTATTGTCTAGTCTCTAGGTATCATGAATACATCAGCAATTCCACACAGTCTTTTGTTACAATTTATTAACATCTCTGATTACTGGTCACTTCTTCCCTTTTTCCCAGATCATTTACAAATATGCCAAACATCACAAGCCCCGACACTGAACTCTGTCAGTCTCCAATGGCAGTGCATCTCCCATCAAAGAATTTGTTTCCTGTCTTTTGTTACCCTTTAACCAGTTATTCAATAATAATCTTTCTTCTTGGCTCAGCTTAACATCTTTAAGGCCTTTTGGTGAGTGACCTTGTGAAAAGGCATTTGGAAATTCAGGTAGACTGAATCAAGTGGTTCAGCTCTATTCAAATGCTAGGCACAACTTCCCTTAACAAAAATTCTTCTAACGCTTCATTAATGTATGAGACCATGTATTAAATTCACATATGCAATGTACAGAGTGAGAATGGATACTCTGAACTACCTGATGGTGACTTTGGGCATGCAAAAGGGCAAACATTGGGATGGCTATAGCTGTATGTTCTTCACAGTGTTTTCTTTCTCAGATTAACAGCTGAATTGTAAAGACCTCCCAGATGTAGTGGGTATATATGGGCACACAGTGCAGGAATTCCTAACCAGGTCTCTGATAAAATAAAGGCAGCAAGGAATGAAAGCTGAAATTCAAATATCCCCACCTGGCCACCTTGAATCTTTCTGCTCAGAGGAATATGAAACATATATAATTACATTTGGGACCAAGCATAAAATACAGCTTCAGTAGAAAAAAACATAATCAATTCTGATTATGTATGTTATGTAACGTGTGCATGCACGTATTTTAATCTTAATTTTGGACCACAAAAGTAAACATATGCTAAAACATTTCGCTTCAGTGAGCCTTAAAAAAAAAAAACACAAAAAACACACCTCTTTTTATGTGTTATTTAGCAGAAAGGTAAAGAGTACCAATTGTACAGAGGGTGATACAAGAATTAGGAGATGATAAAACAAATTTTCAATATACAAACTTAGTTCTGTACTTCATGTGTATATATAACAGTAGAGCCAACTTAATGTAAATATATTGTATACATACACAGATACAGAAGAAAACCATTCAAAACTTCTTCAGCTTTTTATTTGGGAAAATGCTTTCTGTTCTCAATTATAGTAGTTACTTTGGGATCAGCATAATATGCATAGGTATTATAAATAAGAAAATGTCAACAGAAAAATATCAAAACCCCTTGCTTTGTATGAAAAGAATCAGCAACACAGAAATAAAATCAAGATATAACCTAAACCAGCTTAATTACTAAAAACTTTACTTACTCCGAGGCAAATGTGCTAATATAAATATATACAATGTACTATTGTCAGACAAATTGAATTTCATCTGTTCCATCATCACCCTCGTTAGATAAAATGGAAATATGGACGGCAGCTTTACAGTAAATCATGTTCCAAACATTGTTAATGTAAAACCTCTTAGAAAAAAAACAAACAACATTTACCTGATTTAAGGGCTGTTCATCAAGACAGCTCTGTTACCAGTACCTTCAAAGACCTCATCCAGGATCTTTTAGCAAAAAACCTCAGGTGATTTTGTCTGTTTTTATAAAACATAACTGGAGAATGAGTCTGAGGTGGTTTCTAAGGAAACCAAGATAGTAATCACAGAGGTCTTTATAAATCAAAATCTGCACCTGGAAGGAAAATTAGGGTTTGGAGCATACACTGGGTGAAATGATAAGTGTATGTATTCCTTCATATCATGCTGATAGTTAAAGGTTTGTTTGTAAGTGATAGCGGGAACTAAGGCTGGAAGAGAGACGTGTAACATGAAATGCTTTTTTGGAACACAGAATACTTTCTGTGGACACTCCACTCTCTTCCCAGAATATGCATTTTTCCTCTCATACAGTAAACTAACTTTAAAAGCATCTCTTCAGAGACCTCCCAACCACCTTCTCTGTCATCAGACCCACAAGGTATGGGCCGCTGCAGATATACCTGGGTTTACAGTCAAGCTGAGGAAAAAAAAAAAAAAAAGCAAGGAACCAAGTTTCAGAAGGAAACCAGGTGAAATCAAGCATCAGTTTCATACTGATGGAGTATAAGTTCTCTAGGGACAGAAAGTTCATTTGTCCAGGGCTACTGACTGATAGCTTACAAAGGAAGTTCAAAATTGCAGAAGACCATTCATTTCCACTTCATTAAGATTGTGCTTACAAGGAAATTACCTGTATAAAGCTAACAATGGTCAATAATGTGAAAAGCTGTGCATAGCCCAAGAAAATTGAGCACTGACCGCATCCATGAAAAAAACAAATATCCTAACAGCATTGCCTTCATACATTGTGCTCAGAGTCAGACTGAAAATAAGACAGGAAGCGGGGAAAAAAAAAGTAGGTATGAGTAAGCTCCTAATTACGTAGGGATTTTCCCCAGTCATCATATGTTGTTCAGTTTCTGGCTTTAGTTATGTTAGATCTTGCTCTCTGACAAGAAATTAGAATATTTCTTCAATGATAAGTAAGTAAACTGAATCAATAGTATTTACACATTTAACCATTAAACTAAGATAAGCTATTTAATAAGGATATAGTGTTTATGACAAAATTTAAGAGCTTTAATCTGGAAAACATACCTCTTACTATGTTTTTTGTAAATCCTTTCAACCATTATAACTGTTCTAATATTTAATCTAAATCCCCACTTTCAATTGTGAAACCTATGTTCACCCAATTTAATCAGCTGGAGAAATACGAATATTTAGTGCTCAGTTCTTACAGCTCAATCAACAGAAATTAGAAGTTTGTATTATCCTGTGTATGCTGTCTCACGACACAGCATCACATTGCGCCCAGTGTTTCCTTCCTGTCGTAGGAATCACACAGCCGTTTGCCTCTTCTTCCTGCACCTATTGTGCATTCAGTAAAAATTCATAATAAGTAGTCTTAAATAACAGACTCAGGATGTACATGAGTTTACTTATCCACTTACAGGTACAGGCTATTTCTTTCCACAGAACAATGAAACCCATGTCTCTGAGCTTCTCATAAGAAATCTTTTGCATGTTCCAGTTTTTCACAACTTATTATTTCAGTCTTGTAGCAGGATTTTTAGAATAAAAGTGAATATTTTATATTGCATTTACCTATAAGGTAGCATATAGCATATATACGATTTTAAAAAGCAATGATTGCATAAGGAGTCATCTGTCTCAGGGAAGGGTTATAGGGTCAGAGCAAGCTGGTCATTTTTATTAATTTCCATATTACACAAAGAATAAATGATCTTGGAAATAGATGAACTTCTTGTGAAAGACCTGTGGAATGAAGAGCTTTCCTTCTTCTGACTCTTTAGGCAGTCCTAAAGCAATTGTAGTTTACTTATATTGTTGCGGAGATGTAGATGAAATAAACTCTCTGCAACAGAAACAAAAGAAACCGCAATACTGTTCTTTCTTCTCACCAAGTACTGTTCACAGAACCTGTCAGCAGAAGATGCTTTTCTAGTAAGAGTAACTGAAATAAATGACAGCTTAATTGTTCATCATGTTGCTATTAAACACAATAACCAAGCTGCCATAGCACCCATTTTTCTCACCAAATTAGTTTCACAATTTTGCAAAGAAAAGAACAGTAAAAGGTAAATATGTGGCTTAAATTTTGTCTGAATTTGAAGGTTGTTTGTCAGTAAAAAACTTTCAACTGTCTTGAATGTGCATGAGATCAAGTACTACCTGCTTATATTTGATTAGCATGAAGGAATTACCTTGCCCCACCAAAAACTGTATTAGACACATCCAAAAATAATTCTGTGGCTTTTTCATTACATATATATATGAATTTTTAAAAATTATATTTCTGTCTCTTTTTATTACTATATTAATTCATTTAGATTTAAAATAATTAAGTCCTGTCAGATAATCTAGTTTATCTATTATAACATACATAATATAAAAATTCCAAAGCACATTAAAGCAATAATTCCAAAAAGAATTCAGCATGTATATTTTAACTCCCTTACCTTCAAACATCCTCTTGTCCTTCTTTTTCCATACTCTGATTCATGAGTCATTATTCTTTACCTAAGTATTTTCAGCCCTTCCAAACTCCAAATATAAAACTATTTTAAAGTGACCTTGATAATTTTATCCTGATAAAGCTCATTGCTATAAACCATAAGATTTTTTTCTTTTGGGACAATAGAAGACAAGGAAAGGGAATAATATTTGGAGAATTTATTTTTTACCCAACACCACCTGTTTTTAACTTTGACTAAAGCAAAAGGATGAGAGTTTCCAAGTGAGAAATGTGTGATTCTAAAATTTCCACTTTCAAAATTTCTCCAGTTCTGTAGGTTTGAAAGATGCTTTAAGACATGTTGAAAGAAAGCAAGATAGTCAAAGAAGGAGCACTGTGAGAAACAAATAATTTTGTATTAGTTACTATGTAAGCATTTAGAACAGTGAAAACAGAAAGAGCAGGTTGGAAGTGCCAAACAAAAGCATTTAATACAGTAGTTACTGTAATATATATCCAACCCTCGCTTTCATTCACCTTTTTAAAACAATTAATTCTTTTGTGAAACAGAGGAAGAAAACCAATTTCAAAACTCCAATAAAAAAAAAAAATAAAAAAACCACCAAAACCATAGAATATGATGTATTTTGTGCACTTTAAATGGTAACATGATCTTGCAGACTGTACATTGTATAATCTTCCATCCACTCATCCAGTAGACACTTTGCATTTCACCTCTTCTGAGGAGATAGGAAAATAGTTATCACTTTTTTCTTTGAGAAAAGCTAGAGAACCCTAGGTGAACTGCATTTATACTATATGATTATCAATCCCATCATTTTCCAAAGATTGACTCTTCTGCAGCTGTCCTGTTCTTTTTTCATTCCAGAAATGCAGACACATTGTGTCATGATTACTATCATATTCAAAGTATTTAAATAAATCTTATTATTATAGTCCTTGTCTCCAAATATCAGGAAATGGAAACCAAGGGTAAAAACAAGTATCATTCTCTACTACCAGTATTCAGAAACAAAACAAACAAGATCTCCTTCAAACATATTTTATTTCTAACAACCACATTTTTAAAAAAGAATAAAACCAATACCCTCTCTTCCTACAGATAATAGTTAGAGTTTCATCATAAAACATCCCTGTAAAAACTATTTAATTTTCCACTACAGAGAGGGAGGATTTGATCTCTTATTAAACATTTTATGGAAAAGTCTAAAAGTGCTTTCAATTATTTATCTGAATTGAAATCTAGGCCTTGGAAACTGCTGGCATTACACACACACACATAATATTATCAGCCCACTGAGTGCTATTAGGTCATAAAATGCTGCAGTAGCAACATCTCTGTTACAGCTGCTGGTGCTCATGCAACTTTTACTACAGTTATAAAGCCATTTATTACATTTTCTTTATGATGCTAATGCATTGCGGTCTGTTATTTTATTGTTCCCACTGTGATAAAGACTGAAATGTATGATATTGTGCAAAAAAATACAAACCTAATAACATACCCTGCTGCATTAAAAATCTCTTAGATAAGCTTAAGAGGCTCATAAAAATATTAACAGGGGATACCAAAAGGGAAATATTTGGTGGGACGTTTTCTCTCATTTATTTTATTGTTCCCCATAGAAAGTTTTTTAATTGTGCTTTGTCAAAATATACAAAGGATAATATGAATGTGACTTCTTTTCTTAATTATAATGTCATCATTGTAGAAGAATATAATTTGCAGTATGCTGTGAGGAAAGATGACTAAATAATATCTAAATAATCATTGAAAAGGAGAAAAGTCATTAAAAATAATCATTTTCTTATACCCAGCAGAACGTAGCAGTAGATAATTACAATTTGTTCAAATTGTCTAAATTTACTCTCTACTTTAACAGATTTTTGTTTTAAGAAAATCCAGTTTCTTTTGAGGGACAATCAATTCACTTAATTAACTACTACCTGGTGCTAAGGCTCATTTAGAGACTTTACCCACCAACAGTACTATAATTCAAATAAAAATTCATTACTGTTTAACTATGTGGAATCTGCAGGTTATGACTTGGATACTCTTCTGGATGTGGATTACGGCTAGTTTTATAGTTATAAGACTGCCTAAGGAAGACAACACCTTTAAAGAGGACTCTGACAGTAAGTATTCCTGTATTTACAAAGACTAATACCTTTTTCCTTAAAGCAGCCACAGACAACACTGTTTCCCAGAAATAACAACGTTTCTTTTTAAACCATACATGTAGAAAAACCCAAAGGAAGATTGTGACATGGATTTTAAAATCTACCCTTCTGACATCATTTCACAGAATATAAACATGCAAACAATATTTGTAGTTTTTAAATTAACATTGTTCTCATTATGTTAGGAAAATAAAGTGGTTTTTTAACTTATTTTTCTGTTGCGTTTTCTAATCTGTTTATAAACTTTTGATTTTAAACTACTCTGTATCCAAAAAGTACATTGGTACTAAGTATTCTCAGAAGCTGTGCAGTGTACTCCTCTCTCAAGCATCTGCAGGAGTTTACAAAGGAGAGGTCAGAAATTATCATAAAGCTGATGGAGACAGTAAAGACGCCGAGCCATCTCATAATACTTTCTTAGAGAACAAACTCCTGAAAAACACCACATACCATTCCCACGGATGTTCACCAGCCACCAGCTGGCTCCACCAGCTCACCTCTACCAGGACAAATAACAACTGAGGACTTTTCCAGCTTCTCAGGATATTTTAGAAAATATCACAGCAGAACTGGCCAAAGACTGATGATTTCATTGTTGCAAAGACATCCAAACCTCCATTTTTTGTGGTCTCATAGTATAAAGTCCAAACTGTCATGAAGGTCTCATGTATTGCTGAGTGAAAAATATCTCATTTTAAATATTGCCGAACTCCCTCTCTCTTACTGCTACTTACTGTCAGCCTGCATTTCCCCTTTTTTATTCCCCACTTCTTACATATGAATGTTTTCTCTGACTGGCCCTATGTGACCAAAGAGCTCTGCATCTCAGAAATTTTCTCAGACTATTGCCACAACCAGTACTCTCAGAAAATCCTTTTGCTCTGAAAAAAATACACTGCTCTGGGTCACTTTGAAGTAGGATTGTCCTGATTTTGACCAGGATAGAGTTAACTTTCCCTGGGCTGAGAGGGAGCACAGCTAGAGGCCCAAGTCCTGATCAGTCATTGGAGTATTTTATACCCAGGATATTTCATGTCCAGGGTACACAGGTGGGCACAGGCTTTCTCTGGCACGTGCTATTTTTCAGTTTTCCGCACTCAGTAAGCCGCTGCTGCATTTTACCTGTTTCTTTTAGACTCACTATTGTTACTGTTGTTCTCTTGTTATATTTAGTAAATTCTTTCTTTTTATTCAACCTACAAATTCTCTTCTTTTTGTCCCTCCCCTATTTCTCCAGGGAGGGGGGAGGTGAACAGCTGGCCACATGCATCTTGCTGCCAGCTGAGTTCAAACCTTGACAAGGATAGAATGGGATATAAGGCAATATTCCAGCAAAACCTGAAATATGGAATTCAGACTTATAATGACCACAAATAAAATATCTGAGTAACAGCTCCCTAGTTCCCTTCAAAATATAGCATGCACTAATAAAATACACTTAATGTATAAATAGGTACATTTAATCAGAAATATTTAAAATATTAATTCAGTCTTAAGAAATTTAAAGAACAGGAACTCTTCCTTGCTTCTCAATCTTCTTTAGAGAATATCATTTATTCTGTAAAGTTATATATGGGTTTGAATATGCTGCCAAGTTTGCCAAAGATCTTGCCATTAGCTAGGTCTATAACCAGCCTTAAGTCTTAAATAGTCTTGAAAAAATATCTCTTCTCAATTGAATATACAAGGCACAAATGGAGATAAAGTTTGAGCCCAGTTTTCACTTTCATTTAGAGCAGTAGCTTTGCTTCACAGAGAGCTGCAGGCTACATACCTCCACAGTTGATAGTATTCAGTCTTCTCACATGTCTTCTGGTGAGATGTGTAACACACAGGGGCGCTTTTTTTTTCCATCAAGAAAAAAATCAAAGAACCTCTCATCTTACAGCAGCACAGTGAAATGCAGATCACGCACCCAAAGTTTTCAGAGGGCAGTGTAACATCAGAGCAGAGCTACTGACTTAGACATAACTTTGGCGTTTGTCATCTGGCTCATCACAACAGACTAAAATAATCCATGTTCTGAGCTGGAAGTCCAATCGCCTGGATTGATTTTATACTCCTAAAATTTTGCAAATGACACTGGAGACAAGTTGCACTGCTTCAGCCCACGTGCAAACATCTTCTCAGAGAAAAAAATTTGATTACTGTGCATGTTGAGCTAAGAGCCCTCAGTCCTTTGGGAACTGGTTATTTATTCTTCTGACTCTTTTTGTTTAGTAGCTAAACAATAAATGTTTTAAAATCTAGCCCTGAAAATATCTGATTTTCATATCCTGCAGATCTGAATGATGGCAACGTATGCAAGTGGTGACGTGTCTTTCTTAATCACTATTCTCTCTCTCAGGTAGTAATGATTTGATGCATTACCCTGTATTTTCCTATTTGTTTGCTTTAAGTGCATTATTCCACCTTTTCTTACTGCATGTCTTCTGTATTATTCTGTTACATTATTTAGTTATCCACAGTAAAATATGCCTACTCTTTTCACTCGTGTCTGACTTTAATTGTTATCCTTAATCAGCAAAACAGTGGGGTCTCCCACAGGAGACATTCCCCCATGAACTTCTCCAACATGGATCCTTCCAACAGGTTACAGTTCTTCACAAACTGCTCCAGCGTGGGCTCCTCTCTCCATGGGGCCACAGGTCCTGCCAGGAGCCTGCTCCAGCACAGGCTCTCCATGGGGTCACAGCCTCCTTTGGCATCCACCTGCTCTGGGGTGGGGTCCTCCCTGGGCTGCAGGTGTGTATCTGCTCCATCATTAACCTCCATGGGTGCAGGGCACAGCTGCCTCACCATGGGCTGCACCACGGGCTGCAGGGGAACCTCTGCTCTGGTGCCTGGGGCACCTCCTCCCCTCCTTCTTCACTGGCCTTGGTGTCTGCAGAGGTGTTGCTCTCACATATTTTTACTCCTCTCTCTGGCTGCAGTTGATGTTGTGCAACAACCTTTTCCCCTTCTTAAATACGTTATCCCAGAGGTGCTATCATCATTGCTGATGGGCTCAGCCTTGGCTATCAGCAGATCCATCCTGGAGCCGGCTGGCATTGGCTCTGTCAGACATAGGGGAAGCTTCTAACAGCTTCTCATGGAAGACACCCTATAGCCCCCCTCCCCGCGCTACCAAAACCTTTCCACGCAAACTAAATACAAGCAGGGAATCTGGTACACAAATATTTCAAGATATTATTTTTAAAGAAAAATTATAATTACAATTACAATTAAGTCAATAACATAGTTCTGTGTTTTACAACTGTACTCTTAGCTCTTAAAGTCAGAGATATTTAGTTCCTTAGAAGAATGTCATCTGAGATTAGACTGTGGGTTTAGGTTAATGGTACAACAAAACTGTCAACGGATGTTGGACCTGGAAGCAGGAAACCTACACACTTAAGACATCATTGTCAACATAGTGAATTAAAATAAAATAAAAATGGCAAGATAATTCATAAGGATGTTGCTTTGCATATGTAGTCTGGCAGGATTTATAATGCTACTAAGTGGGACTAGCTCAAGTAACCATAGAAACATCAAAAGACTGTGTGTTGCTGCTGGCAACATTACTAAAGCAATAGTTTGCAAATGCAGGTAGTCATTCTTGGGAACCAGAACAATGGAGGAAAGAGCAAAAGAAATTATCAAAATTTGATAAAGAAAATATTTCTATGATAAGCAAAATAGCAGGACATTTTCCATGTTGTGAAGTACTCAGGCTGTTAAACTGTTAATATATTACCTGAAAGGATGACTGCTGAAAAGTAATAAATTAGCAAGACTCAGCTTAGGGTGTAGTCCTGACTATAAAGGAGTATTAGAGAATGTTATGGGAAATAAATAAATCAGTCATCAAAAAGACATCAGTGGGAAGATCCATTGGCTGAAATAAAAGATAGACAATAAAGGAGAAAGTGACAGCTCAGTAGTAATATATCTGAACAAGAAAAAAATGGAAACTTCCTTCTGTAGTATCACAGAAGTTGTGTAGAGTTGAAGTTATTGAGATGATCAATAAAACTAAAGCTGGAGAATCAGGAATATATGGAAATTATCTTTAGGTACTTTTTCACCCATTTGATAAAGAAGACCGAGAATAAGGAAACTTTTTTTTTTTTTTTTTAAGTACTAAAGTGAAAGTAGAGCTTCTATAGTGCTTCAGGAAGTGAACAGGAAAGAAGAAATTCTCATTAGAATGAACACAGGAAAGGACACAATGGAAGCTAAAAGCTTAAAACCCAGAAATTATTTGCGTATGATCTGAAAGAACTTTCTGAGACTCATCAGTGAGTTTTTTTAATTTAATGGTGTTTATTCAGTACTAGAAATTATGAGAATAATAGTTAAGGGTTGTCAGAGAGTGAGAAATGGTGAAGAACTATTTTAGAGTGACAAAAAAGTATTGAAGAAAGTGAAAAACCTTTCACATATGTTGGGTAGATTATATGAAGCTATATATATTAGTATGCATGAGTGAATTTTAAGAGTGCTTGAAATGAGAAAGATTTATGGAATATTTGTGGTATTTATATGTAATAGCTAAGATATACCTTCGCTTTGAGTATAATAGTAAAATGCCAGATAAAGAAAGATAAAAGCATAATATTTCCCCTTGTCATTCTGGTTCTTTGTTGCCTCTCTTTTTCAGGTGTATATAGTGCTGAGGTATTCAAAGGAAGGCTACCTAATGACTGTTAATGGGAAGCTTCTATCACAGTTTTAATGTAGACAGACAGAAATTATGATGTCACAATAAAATTTATATTAATTCAATGGTCAAATTTTTATCCATTTTTGAAAAAGAAAGGAGTAACCTTCAGGTTGAACCATGCACTTATCTTACGATGCTCAAAGAAACTGTACAAAATTTACGGCAGTAGAAGCACAAAAGGAAATATTAGACCACTGATTTGGGAACTGAAAGTTTTTAAGAGTTCTTGAGAAACAAAAGGTTCGTAATGAGGGAGGTAAAGACTCCAGAAAGAATGCTTTAGGAATTATAGAGTCTGTTGAAAGCAAAGCTGAAGTAGTGTGATGGTTTTAAGCCCTGCCGGGACCAGAGACCATGTTGCAGTTGTCCCTCCCCCACCCTCGGACACAAGTAGGGCACAAACCCCGGGTTAAAATAAGAAGAAATTTAATACAACAGTGTGAGAAACAATCTGAACAACAAGAGTATCAATGACAACAACAATAAACATCAATAACAGTAAAGAAGACAAATATATACAGAGAAATACAGCAATGGTTACAGCCAGACCGCCGTGTGCTCCCCGTCACCAAAGCCACAAAGGAAAAAGTTCCCATGCTCCTGTGCCCAGATCTGACACCAGCATGGTATGAATAACCTGCCTGGAGATCCCTTCCCCCTCTCTGCTGGGGAAACTTAACCCTATCCTAGCTGAACCAGGACAACTAGCAAAACACATTTCAGTTAATTGATGCATGTTTGAACCCACATTCCCACTATCTGATCTAATTCTGGTATTTACAGTAAGATCTACAGACAGCAAGTTAGGAATGGTTGTCATATCAAGAAGTGGCCTGATAACTATGAAGGATACTGTTAAAAAAAAAAAAAGTATGTAACTGTAGAAAAATATATAAGATAGATCTTGGATTCAGTTACAAAACTAAATGAGGAATATAGTCCTACTGAGAACAAGTCATTAGACATATAGCAGGAAGATCTACATGGACATAAATTCATGGCAAAGGTACTACATGAGTTTTGGGGAAAAAATCACAAAGAGATTGTGGCTAAGTGGGCTGTCAGAGGATGACTGAGAAGAGAAAGGGAGTTTTATGGTTGTGCAGAAAAAGGATATTCTCCCTGAACATGTTATAACAAAGATAGATGGTAGCAAAGTTGTCAGTCCAGAGTACAGGATATGTGGCCAAGCCATGTTTACTCTTATTGTAATTGGATTTACTGAATTGGCTGGAAGTGAGCATAAATTAGTGCATGTCAAAATCAGCTATAGCATTTCCAGGTTTCTCTGCAAGAAGTGTTCGTTGTCTGTATAAAAGTGTAATGAATGGTAATATAAAAATACTGGAGGTATCTTACAGATGTCATTGACACTGAAAAACACACTGAAATGCACAGTAATGTGATTGTGAAAGAGAAAGTAAATTACAGTCCCAGTCCCTTCATAAGAATGTAGAAAATGTCATCAGAAATAAAAGTTTGACATTATGGCTAGTTTAGCTGGACTATAGAGCTTGTAGGGAATTGAATGTTAACCAAAGTCTAGTTATTTTCAATGTGTTGAGAGCTAATTAAGCAATTACAAGATGACAGAATAAATTTGCACTGACTTCTTCAAAAAGCAAAATTAATGGACACCAAGAAAATACTGAAAATAATTATAACTCTCTCAGGCCACATCAGACATGTAGTTGATGTTAAGATCACAATAAGCAGTGTATTCTTTTCCCCAAAACTCCCCATTTACACAGAAATCCTAGTTTGGGAACAACCTTAAAAGGTTAACACAGTTTTCCTAGAAAGTTTCAATTTATATTGACCAGAGGGATGTTCTGTAATGGGAGAGGGATCAGTGTCTATCAACTCCACTGGTTGTAGCTGGAATGAAGTCAAAGTAACAGTTCTTATTAGAAATATCTTTGATGCTCTTTTTAATTTGAACAACACTTGCTGATTCTTTTCCACTGTTACATTACTGCTTTTTCATGTATAATCTACAAAAGATCTGTACCAGTTTTCATATAGAAAAATCTTAACTGTTGCACTTTGTTTAGGATATTACATAATTTAATTTATTTTTTTTTTACAAACTGGTGCCTAACACCTGACTGCTACTTTTTGTCATGTCTGGAGACTATCAAACAATACTTCCTATCCTGCAGATCCTAAACAACTTCATTATCATTTTCACCTGACAGAGGTTTCTGTTAGCTGACTGCCACCTACTTCCAAATTTCTAGTCTTGTTTGGGAGCTAGGGCTTTTTGTGATTTCTAAAGGTGAACAGACACAGGTGTTAGGATGGTTTTTCCACATCTCAGATTACTTGGGAGATAAATTCAACTCCATTTTAATATATATGTGTCCTAGAGAAAAATTAGGAAAAATGCCAGAATTTTCTCTGTGGATGTGATACTATCTATGACCATAAGATATAGTTCATATTGGTTAAATTATATAAATTTCTAAGAGGACTATAGAAGTTTCAGAATTTTAGCAGTGAATAACATGGAGAAGTGAAAATATGTTCCCACAATTAAAAAAAAAAAAAAAAAAACAAAACAAACACACACACACAATTGGCTATACTATTTAGAGACTAATACATAAAAATATCGCCCTGGATTTTACAAAATCACATAATTTAACAGAATCTGCCACATAACACTGTTACTGACACAGAGACATGCTACACAGCCTAAACTGTCATTTTATTAAAATAAGTGTCTTCTAATAGAAGAATTGGGACTTTTGGAAATACTCCAACAGTAAGGTTTGCCAGTGGGTTCCTATGGCACTATACATAGAGATGCTGGAGAGACAAACAGATGTCTCAATCCAATCAGACAGAAACACACAGAACAATCCTAAACATGAGTTGTCAAAGAGGATTGCAGCAATCTTGAATGTGAATGAAAGAAATTAAAATTTCTTGCTCAACCTAAGCATTTTCACATCTTTGCAAAAAGATAAGAAATACTCCCATCTTTAATCAGTGAGAGTCAGGACCTCTTCTTTTCCCTTCCAAAGGCTTGATTGACCCTAAATACATTATCCCACAGCAGCTGAGGTACAGTCCTGTGGAGTCTTTTTTGTTGAAGCTGTTCCAATTTGAGTATGGTAGTCACTAGAGAAAGGACTTGAATTTAGGATACTCAGTTCAATACCTTGACTAACATCTAATTAGTTTATGTGGCAGCATTAGCTCAATAAAAATCTCAAGAGTTATATGTCAGGATACCCACTTATCTATTTCTAGGGTGTTCCTGAAGGTGGCATGCCAAAGCTGAAGCTTTTGCTACAAAGCAGGGTTTGGAGTCTGGCTTTCCTGTGGTCCAGACAAGTCATCTAATTCTGGCCTTTGGAGAGAAACGTAGCTGTCCTCACCCAAGGCTTTCACTTCCCAACATTTTCCAGCAATTTTTCTATTTCTTAGTCATTGCCTTCTAAGGCATGAAATCACAAAAACACACACAGTACACTCTGATCCCAGCTCCTGGTTCATGCATGATACATAGAAGATAGATAAAATTTTAAAATGCCTTATTTTTACATCCCTCAGACTAAGGATACAGCAAAAGCCAGGTAATTTATGACTTAGGCAGCTCTGTACATGTCCTGGCAGAAAATTCAGTGTTGAGGGACTTTAGACATCACAAAGGAAATGCAGCAGCTGAAAGGGGTTTTTCTGAATGGCAGTGATGCTTAATTTGGATTTAGTAGCCTAACTGCCACTTTAAGACTCTAAGTCTCTGTAGTGAAACTTCCTCAAATATCATGTTGTTCACAATAAAACCAACAGCCCTGTGGTAAGTCCCATTTCACTTTCACAGGACTATCTTAAATGCTTTAATATATGGGGCTTTAATGGGTTTTCCTGCTGGTCTAACAAGTTGGAGCTGGTATCACAGCAGTAATATTTTGGTATAGCAGATATCACAACTGGCTCCATTGGCTTTTCCTAACACCTGATCTCTCATATACCAGCCTTTAACAACATTATGGTTTATGCTATTATTATCACACGTTATGTATCATATTCAGCAGTGAGCTTACTATTTAATCAGGAAGTCAACACTTTTCTAAGCACTAGTGGTAGAATTTATTTCTCATTCAAAACCTTCAACTTGTAACTATACCTCTATCATACAGAAGAGCAATGCTCACAAATTGAGATGAGGAGACAGAGGAGTAAGCTGTGTTGTTAACAATACTCTACTCACTTAATACTCAACTGTATACTTTTCAGTTTCCTGCACAGAAGAGCATTGCCAAGGCTTAAATCCCTTATATGAAATGAGTTTCAAAAGCAGATGGCTGTACACAACTTTGATGGCCCTTCAGTTTCTTTATTGCAAATAAAATACTTGCTAGGTTTGGTAAAACAAAAGTAGAGCACAGCTGTCTTATTTCGTGTATACTTTGACTAAGCACACATAATAAGTCTATAAATGATGTGACAGAGTTAAAATAAAAAAATTATTTACACTGTGTTTGTCATTCAAAGTCATTACTGAACATATGCACCCAAATGAGTAGGCACCAGGTACCTGTCCTCTGAGGGCAATTCATCAAAGCAAAATAAAAGTAAACTACAGTATACTGCTTTCTAATAAGAGGAGCAATCTTTCTGACATATAAGGAAGCCTAAAGCATGGGTATAATCAAAATTATAATTAACTGTCATAAGCCTCAAGCAAATGTAAAGCACTATCTGTTTTATGAAACTTTGATCAGACTGTGATTAAATTATTTTTAGAGATATGCAGTGTGTGTCAGATCTCAATTATCCACAGCTATCTTACCTGCAGGGAACTCCGCTTGTTCATTTCATACAACAATTTTTGTATGGAGTGCCTCTATAAAGAGCGGTTTTGGTAGGTTTCTTTCACAAAGATTCATTTTTCCCAAGCGGCAAGCAGTCTGATGATCTCATCTTATCTTGTTTGTTGTTCCTGGAGATATATGAAAGACAAAACCACTATAACAAATGCTGTCTATTGGTTTTCTGAACTGGGAGAGATAAAAGCGCCTTTCTGAGAGGAAAACAAATGAGTTTTCAACCTACAAGTCCTGATTGCCTGCCCTATCCTTATTACTGAAAGCAGTGAGCAACAGCCATATCTCGCATGGATAGGACTGAAAAGGAAGCTGTGGGGCAGCAAGGTCAAGAGCTACCAGGTTACATTAGCTAATATCCACCTTGTGCAATGATGTAACACTGACCTGTTACCGTGTCTGTCATTGCTGTTTAGACCTGGAATAGTCAAAGTGTACAGAATGAATAAAGTCTTCACATACCACCTCAGATTTGTTTCACCACCTCCCTCCTTCATGACTCAATGTTTTACAGGGCCATATGGCCACCTTTCTGACAGCAATAACTTCCCTGCTTCTGGTATGTGAGCATGATTACTTTGCTCTAGGGCTTCATGCAAATTCATGAGATTTTGTTGAGTGGGTCCCTGCTAAAATTACTTCAAATGAAAAAAATAGAAGAAAGTTAACTCATGGGAGAAGTAGCAGAGGACCATGTTGTATTACCAAGGCCCATCCTACAGGGACATTATATTTGGTTTAATTTCTTTTTTGGTTTTATTTTTTTTTAATAAACTGATAATATTAAATATAATGAAAATAATTAAATTTTTAGCTTTTAAAAGTAACATCCTTTTCAAGTATGAATTATGAATGGGCTGAGTGATGTCAACTCAGAAGTTAGGCTTATGCAGAACAGACTTACAGAAAAGGCAACTGTACCTATAACATCCCACCCAGCAGAAAAAAAAAAAAAGTTTGCTACTTCAAATGAAGAGTATTTATTACATAAGCCTGTACCATAGGTAAATATTTCTGCCTTGTTCTACATGGTAATCAAATTGTAGTGAGGAAAAAAGTAATGCGAGATGATCTTTACTCACGGTGAGAAGCAGAGTCTGAGAGTTTCTGAAGAAAGATAACAACATATATGAGAACTTACTGCGTAGCAGTCACGGTACATCAAAGTGAATTACATATCAACCTATCCCAAAAGGAGAACTGACCCTTCCTCTTTGGAAAAGAATCCTGTTGCCTGTTCAGATATACTATATATTGAGTTTTTTGAAGGATTGCTCACAAAGGGAGGAAGCTCAGCTGCCAGGGTGCCCACAGTTTTTAGACACTTTGCTGTATTCACAGCACAAAAGCTAAGTTTTCTATTTTGCTCAAAAGCTACTTCTCTAGATTTTTTAGCTTCTAAAGTGAAGTTTATCTTTTCAACATATGGCAGATACTTTTTTACATGTTTTAGCTTTTGCACAGTTGGCTTTTCTGTTAGTTCCACTGCTACATGCCATTCTAAATACAAGAAATAGCTGCTGAGGGGGGAAAAAAATATAAAGACCATTTTCAATCATCTCTACTACCTTTCTGTTTTTCTTGCATCTTCCTCAAAACCCAGCTCCCTGTCTACTTATTTTTCCTGGTGGATTGTCTGCACCTAAACTTGTTGGCATTTAAGAGTTTAGCTGATTTAATTTTACTGCTATAGCACTGCCATTAAAACTGTCCTCCTATTGATATAGTTATATTTGCAAAGAAGTGCTTTTGCTGGTATCTCTTATTTCAATGAGCAATATATGCTAAAATGTCAAGAGCTGGTATATCTACAACTCTGCTAGGGCTTTGTTGGCCTGAATGCATCATAAAGTAGCTGGGAAATAACCAAAGTAGCTGAGACAGCAAAATCTACCATGGTAGACCCAATATGTCTTCTTTTTGCTTCATCTAGTTAATGGTAGCTAATTGTAATCTTCCTCTCCATTATCTTTTCTGGGTTTTCTTCTTTATGAGCAGGTCCATCCATTACCAGCAGGGAAAACAATGTAGGAGACTTTGATGTTCATTTTTAATAACATTAGTTAAGTTCTCCACGCTTCCGATACTGTTTATCTTTGGGATGCTGGAGACTGCAAGACTGGATTCATGTGGAAAAGGAAAAAGGGTATCTGGGCAGTCTCACAAAGCCATCCACAGCACGAGGCCAGGGATGTTGCCAGTATCAAATCTGGTCATTAAGCAGATGCCAGAAACCAAAGCCTACCCACATCATTCTCTACCTAACAGTCCACCCAACATTTGATAATTTTCTTTCTGTTCTTATTGGCTTATCAACAGTAGATCTTAGAGGTTTTGATGTCACATTTCCTTTCAAAGGCAGTTTCTTTGCTTTCAAAGTACAGGAATCATTCATTAAGCATAGTGCCCTCTTAGACACCTTCATTACTTATGAATGCAAACAGTCAAGTATTCTATCCTCATAATAATGCCAAGATTAGATTAATATCAACTCTGAACTCTAGGATGCCCTCCAAAGTTCAGAAACAAAAGAGCAAGGAAAAAACAAGAAGTTTTAATGAAAAGGAGAATCCTCTCTGTGAGTTGGTCTAAGGTGGATGACAGCAGGATTGACACAGCTGCATCTGCTTCAGAATTAACTCTCACATTGAGTGAGCTGCACTAGTTCATATGGGAGGAGCACTGAGCCAAAGCTCTGCCTCTCGTTTTCCTCTTTCCAGCCATTGCCCACCTAAATGCAAGAATACCATCTGAATAATTATTAAAATAGGATGACAATATTCATTAAATAAATATCTGTTTTGTGACTTTCTGGCTTTGTTTTTACTCCTTGGGTTTTCTTTTGCCTACAGACAAAGGATCTGGTCACAGATCTACAGAACTACACCCAAGAATATGTAATGTTGTTCTTTTAATATGTTGTAAAATGTGGCTCATCTATATCGATAGACTTTCTATGGAAAACTCTGGAATTTAATGAAAAATTAAGCACTTTCCAAAACAAATGTATATTGAGAATTACAGAAGCAGATTAAATTTCTCAACAGTAGGCTCTGTCTTGTCCTGGTAGGCCTCACTGTCCTGTCTTGGCCTCACTACCCACACCACGTCTGCACTGATAGAAAATAAGAGACAGCAAGATGGAGAGGGAGAGAGAAAATCCCAGTGCACACCTGATGTGATAGCTCTGATCTTTCTAACATTGGCTATATTAATGGCACTACACAAGCAGTCCTATTAGTTTCAGTTAGAAAACATAAAATGGTGGTTTTCAGGGTCAACTAACTCACCTTGGACATATTAATAAACTATTTTAATAAATATTAATTATGTATATAACTCCAAGATAAAATATATATTAAGATACTACATGCAATAACCTTATCTCAGCTTTATATTGACATGAAGTAATAACTATATGGTCATGAAAAATACATTTTCAAGTTTGAAACCCCAGGTTAGATTTAGCTCATTTTTAATGGCATATTCTTTATTATATAGATAAATTTTTTCTCACTAGGTATCACTGCTGGACCAAATTAAGACTGTGTGGTGACTTTAATCTCATACTTTTGATCTTAAAATTATTAGAATTCTTGTAAGGGTAAATTAATTTTAATTTGGAAGCCTTGGATCCTTACTATGGAAGTAATTGCAAAATTCCTGTAAAGTTTAACTTTTAAAAATTATTGATACATATCCTGCCTTAGCACTCTTTTTTTTCCTTCCTTAAGGAATTAAAAATAAATTGAGAATGAATGCTAGTATATGCTATCCCTAGCTAAGTGAAAATGCAAATTATTTTTAAAAAAAAAAAATATTTTCTATTACTACTGTTTATTTTAAGGACAAATTCACAGGTGCAACTGGCCAGCAGAAAACAATCAGGTTGCTCTGACAAAGAGCTGGGCTGTTTAACCAGAAAAAAGTGGAGCTTGCCAGGTTCTGTTTCCCCATTTAAAGCTGAAAGCACAAGCATCCCAGGCCCTGGCCTTACTGGGCTTCCTTTCCACATCCCCCATCTCACTGCTGTAATCAGTGAATGATGGGGGGTGGCAGAGCCATGAGGAACCACTGCGGAGGGGATGTGGTTGATCTACCCCAGGGAACCCCTCACCTATGGGGCCAGTCTGCTTCCTACAAGCAGTCAGGTGATTGTTTCCCTTACTTCTGCTGTCACGATAGCCCTGTTTAACAACTTGCTGAGGCATTGCTCAGAATATCTGTTGCCTGTACAACTACTGCAAACACAGTAATAATTAATAAGCTAATTTGATTACCATGTAGGTAGAATTTAGATGAGATTTCAACCCATTTTAACTATAGATACATAAAAAGATTATTGTTTTGCTGTTATCCATAGTGACAAAGGATGGACAAAGATGTTAAATTTCCTAAAGGAACCAGTATGTATTTAATATGTTAATTAATGACTTCAACTCTTTGCCTGAAGAGTAAATATTGTAGTTTTGTAAAGAATATGTAGTATTGCTAAAAGAAAGCAAAGATTCAATACCTGATTTAAATGCAAAATCGAACTCTTTAACTGACTCAGGAGTCACAACAAGGTTCTCCATAATAGCAAGGAAGAAATTAAATTGATATATCAGTAGTTAGCTTAGTACCATGTAGAAATAAATCACTGTTTATACTATATTGTACTTTGCAGTATTAGAAGAGTTGAGAGGAATTTGATTAATGGAATAAGGCAGCAGGCACATTGCTTGTGGCATTGGTGGAGCATATCTCGAAATTTTTTCTCCATATCTGTGATTTTTCATAATGCAGTTTTGAGGATTCTTGATTGGTATAAAAGGTTTATAAAATGTCCCTGTCCCTCTCAACTGCTGCTAAATTAATCTTCTCTCACTTTCTGCAAGATTCTGACACCAAATAATTTGGTGATTATTCTTGTGATCACACTGTAATATCATCAGAGAGCACAAAAAAAAAAAAAAAAAAAAAAAAAAGCAAAACTAGGTAAGAGAAAGAGTGTCACTTTGTTTCTGTACAAAAGACAGCTGTAGTCCAGCAACTAAGAAAAAATGCATGCCATCCAGTTTGTATCAAGCTTTTACAGTGGTTATAAGAATATCCAGCTTGAAATCAAATCCTACACAAACTTTAATCCAAATTCCAGACAAAGTGCTGTCTGCATATAGAAATCTCCACCAAGTATAGAAGCCAAGTTCGCCAAAGATCTTTAAGCTGAGAGCCATAAGACTTCCAAGAAGTGGGAGATGGAGAAGACTTCAAGTGGGGAACTGAGGTGCAGAGTGAGGGAGTGATCTGGTCACATTTACACAGAAAAAATCTGCCAAATGCATCACTGAATAGAGATCCACAATGTTTTTTTTTTCCCAAATATCAACAGTCCTATTTTCTGTTATTCATTCTCTCTTCCAATAGAATGGTTTTAAATACCAAAGAGAGAGGATAAAACCACTATTCAGAAGTCTCTGTAAACTCAGGCTCAGCTACTAGTCTAGTTCCCATCATTTAGTCCACCACATTTCTGAATTAAAAACATTTTATAATCTTCTTGCATCTTTTCAGACTGCTCCAGACTCATAATTAATTTGTAGATATTTATAAATGATTACAAAGGTGTATTTAGTAAAATTATAGTACAGAAACACTATATTTATGCATACCTCTAAGAAAACAGATTAAAAATTGATGTGTTGCAAAGGTCAAGAAACATTTGAAATTATAATTAGACCAGACCTCCAAATTCAAGAATTATTCTTGTGAAATTTATGGCACCCAATGAATCAATACTTTCTCAATTTTATCGTAATAACATTTAGACTGTGTTCCCAAAATATGACTCTTTTACCTGTGGTTACTGTAGTAATTATATAAAATACCTTCACAAGGACTCAACATCTCTTATAAAAGAGTTACAAAGATTTGGGTGGTTAGAACTGGTAAGAGAGCAACAGATTTGTGTTCCATTCATAAGACATTTCAACACAGCTTGTACTCTAGAGGTAGCTGGTAGAAGAATTGAGCCATCATTTCGAAGTAGAGCATAAATATAAGCATAATCATTTTCTAAATTCCCTAAGTGCTTACTGTATGTACTTCACTTAAAATTGTTAGTTATAAGGTCTTTTAACACTTGTAGCCTGTTATTTTGTATATTTATGTAAACATCATGTGAACTTCTATTATTATAAGCACTTTTAAAGACATTAATGTGAAATGTTCTAATAATGTATGTATTTATACGCAACATATTGAACTGCTAGCATAGTATGGAGTTTTAAAAATTATTTTCTAAGGTGTCTTTTACAATAGTAGACATATTAGTCTTCTTCCTTTCCTTAAATTTCACTAAAGACTGCTTTGCAATAATGCCTAATTTAATCATTGACAGGTCTTTAATTTCCCATGCTTAATCCTTCAAGAGAATGCATTAAAGTGAATAGATTTTATGCAGTGTATAATGTTATGTTTAGCTGATTTGTTTCTTCCTCAAAATGTAGCATTGTTTATAAGCCTACCAAAAAAGTTCACAACTACGTCAACAGCCAAAGTTGTCTCTCCCCTTATATTTTGAGATTCCATTCTTACAGATTGCTACCCCTTAGTTTAAGTTATGAATAAGGAGTTTGTGACTTTATGTGTAAGTTTGGAGTTTTCATTATGAATGGATCAGCTGATGCAGCTAAAATGGCTTGGTGAGTATGTAGGAAAAGACCAAAGATGTGAGAGTTTAGTGTGCCTGAGAATATCACACTCACCCTATATAATGGAGTCTCTTATTACTAGAAACATTCACGTGTCTCTTTTCATCCCAGTTATACTTTTCAGTATTTCTTCACTGTATAAGTGTGTTCCACATGTTTTGCTGGGCTTTATTCCAGAAAACACATGACACTACATCATTTGAGGATTTTACTTCACTCCATAATGCTGTCCTAATGCTGCCTTTTTGCATACTTATCAGTTCCTTTCCTTATTTTTTGGTCAGGAATTTTATTGTGTGTTATTTTGTCTGCTCATGGTATTTTGCAGCTGAGCTAATTATGATTTGTTTATAGCAGATACAACAATAAAGAGCAAGCAGGATTTTTCCTTAGTGGTCAAAACTGGGGTCCCAGTGCTAAGATGATGAACAAGTCTATCTGCTATTGCTCTCAAAGGAAATCTATCGGCAGTTTAAGTGTTGAAAGTTGAAATTTTCATATCCATTTCAAGTCTGTAAACTGAGAATATCTTGATGCAGACTCCACAAACATTTGTCTTCAGAATCCAGACATCCAGGAACTAGTCACCGAATTAATTCAGTTATTGTTGCTACTTATTTGTTATGAGATAATACGATATTTTTAAAGGGGGGGGAGAGGGAATGGGGGGAGAGAGGAGAAATTACTAATTGAGCTGCACAAAGAACATAGCTGAAGGAGAGACGCTGAAGATTTCTTAAAACCTGGTGCAAATAGCCAGGCACTCCACACCCAAAAGTGCAAAGAATCAGTTGTTGTGATTGCTTAAATAAAGTAACTTATAACCAGTGTGGTCAGGGATCCCATTTGAAATTTAACTTCGGTTTCTGAGGCTGGTCCAACAACATCTCCCCCTTTTCCGTGACATTTCCTTCTGGCTTCTTCCAGTACATTGCAAGTGTCCTTTTCTTCAGCAGTTCTGGTCAAACTTCCAGAAATATGGAAATCTCATGATGACAGGCATTGCACATTCAAGTAGCTCCTCTACATCCTACATGTCCTCAAGATACTGTATGTAAGGGTAATGAGATAAATTTCAAGTTCCCAGTTGATTCAACCTGTCTCACGCCAGACTTACTATCTTCGAATCTGCCAGTGCTAGTTGAAGAGACGTAGACCTGATCTCTCTCACTTTTGACATAATGCTGTAATCACTGAAGATGCATAAGAGATATGGCATCACCTCTATTTTAAAAGAAAGCATTGGCACTACTGAATTTTGCAGAGAGCATGTCTAAATGAAACATATTTTCAGAAAACTTGCTAGCATTCAGGTTTATTTCTACTACAATACACTTTTGCATCTTTCAAAAAGCAGTGCAAGGAACTTACTACCAAAAAACGGATCACCTGAGGAGTTCAGTTCACAACATGAGAAGACAAAAATGGCTGAACTGATTATGACCAACGGTTTGGTTAGTGTCCTTGGTCTCTTTCTGTGGCCTTAAGCTAAGGGAAAAGTGAAAAGGGCAAGTACACATGAGTCTTCCATCCAACACCACTTCCCAGAGTTCAAATATGTTTAGCTTGAATGATTTTCTGAGCTTTTTGTGCTTTGTCTGTTCAGCAATCCTCAATGTACTTCTCTTCCAAGTTCTTTCTCACTCTCCCTTTGAAACTGCCTGCATGCACAATACCTTGCAGCAAGTTCTACAGATCTCTTGCCCACTGAATGAAGAGTAGCTACTTTGGTATATATTTAATCTGACTTTCAGAGGCCTCTTATTCTTGCGTTGGAAGGGAGAATGAGTAAACAATCCATGTTCACCTTCTTGTCACTAAGAATTTGATATATTGTTAGCATGTCACCTCTAAATGACCTTTTTCTTTTCCTAAATAGAGAGCTCTAGTCTACTTAGTAGTTCTTCAAAGGGAAGAGATTCTATATTTTTTGTGACTCCTGTTCTGTCCTTGATTTTCTGACCTTCAAATTGCAAAACAATCTATCTGAGAAGAGGGGTCATTATGCACTGAAATATTCATGGTGTGGTCAGCAGGATAATAAGGTTCTTTGATTGATTTTCTATTTCTTTTTCTGTAATTAATAGTATTTTGTATGCTTTTTTGACTGCTATTGAGCATAGAGCTGATATTGTCATGAGATGATCTAGTATTACCACAAGACCTCATTCTTGAGTGGTAAGAATCACCTCAGAGTTCACTATATCATATGTGAAATTAAGATTTTTTTCCCATGTGCATCACTTGATATTTACCTGCAATTAATTTTATATGCCGTTTTGTTAGCCAGACACTCAGCTTCATAATGTTCTGTAATTATTTAGTGTTCTCTCATCGTCACTGCTGTGAATAACTTTGTATCATCAGCAAATATTCACATCTCACTGCTCATCTTACTTTTGTAGGTCATTATGACTGTTTTGAACAACATAGGTTACAGTATAGACCCCTTGCAAAACTTCATTGTGATCTCCTTCCTTGCAAGAAAGGTGTATTCCTGTCATTTAGTCATTTTTTTAAAAAGATGTAGTCAGTTTAAATAATGATTAACCTATGGGAGGAACCATCTGAAATGACTGCCTATGTTCCTTAAAAGTCTTTGGTGAGGGATGTTTCTGGAAGTATAGAAGAAATCTAGTATGCTTTATCAACCAGACCACTTTTACACACATTTGTTGACACCTTCAAAATCTGCAAGAAGCAGATTTTCCCTTTACAGAAGTCACATTGACTCCCTTCAGGTAGGCTATATTTATTTATATAAATATCATATATAAATATCATATATATATATATATATATATATATATTTCTACTAAATATTCTTCTTCTTAACTGATTCTATTATTTTTCTCGGATTTATTCAGGGACCTTTCAGTATTGAGTATAACGTGTGCATGTCAACTTAATCTTCCTTTGGACATCAAAGACATTTTGTTCACCTGTATCTGGCTGCAGTTGACTGAACCTAAAATTTGGGGATCATTCTAATTTGATGTGTTAGATATCTTTAATTTCATTTACTTAAAATCTTCCTTTGAAAACTACTGACTGAAGTAGCATTAAGTAGTTCACATTGTATTTATCTAACCATTCTTATCTGTATTAGTCACATAACAATAACAGTGCCAGTTTTGCAATATTAAGTGTTAAAAATGTATAGTTGTTACTGAGCAGTTTTGGTCCATAAGATAGAAGGGCTTTGAAAGATTATCAGCATGCTCGTTTCAAAAAATCCCACCTCTGAAACTGAATAGCAGTGTTTCATGTTTACTCATTGGTCATCTCTAATCCACATTTAGCTCATACATATTCTGTCCAGCAACAACATATGCAGTCTATCTCTTTATCCAGGCAGACATCAAACAGCATTTAAAGCAAGCATCTAGACTACAAGTAATTATTTTTAGTCAGCTCCTTAAAAGCTCCTAAATTTCACAGAACACCACTGATAAGCTTCCCATATGTTTAGTCATGTTGTTGCCATGGCTTCTGACATGATTGTGTAGGGATATTAAGACATCAAGAAATAACAGTTTGGGGTGTGTTTTTTTGATAGGATATCTAATTCACTAATATACCTATTCATGAGAGGAAACTGTTTGTCCTGCAGACACATGCTGAGTGGGATTCCACACAGGCTTGACAGTTCCCCTGATTCATGACCCATGTCTGTTCTGGTCCTAGGGTCAGACTGACATTTGTGACAAACAGTGCACTACGAATATCTCTGATAGCTGAAATTATGCTACAGCTACAATGCTCATTTTACATTACTGTGACCAAAAATAGACTAAGGAGAAGATCAGAGTGCACTGATTGACTGCACTGTTTATAACAAAGATGAGCATTCTCAGACAAGTCTGACCTTATACCTCTGTGGTAATGTTAATAATGGACAACATGTATGATTTGATTGTGTACATATAAAAAAAAAATAATAACTGCTCAAGCTTTGTTTATTAAAGCTATGATACTAAAATACTAAAAATAAAGATTCCAGCTTTGATATTTTATAAAGGTAGGGTGACAGTCAAAGTTGTGCAAAATCATAAAATATCCTCACTGTAGAGGAATATATTCTAAACCTAGGTAAAACTAAGCCTTGTGAGAATTCTAATTATGATTTATGGATTAAATTGGCCTGGGTTCATTAGGATGAATATACAATTTTTCATTATTTATCCTATGAAGCTTGACGAAAAAATATTTTTAAGTTAACCAATCTCTAACTGGGAAACGAAAAAGTGATTTCCTTTCTTGAGACAAATGGGAGACACTCCCAAACAAGACAGAAGAGCTTTGAATCCATCTTCCAAAATTGTTTATAATGCATGTTTCATTAAAATAAATACTCATATTATTAAGGATTTTACCCTCTATAAGTTGTTTTTATATATTTCAAAATACTATTGTCAGGGTGACAGAATGTCACTTTCTCTTTATTTTTGATAAAAATTCCATGACGTAACTTTGCATCAAAGATGTGCAGAATTTGGCATCAGAGATCTGTCTGAGGAGTAATGGCAAGATATCCTTCTATCCACATAGACAAGCTCTGCAAGTCCTATATCATTCACTCAGCATGAAAAAAAATTTCTACCTTGACTACTGGATAATTGCATAGCTGATGAATCCCACTTTGAAAAGGCACTTAAATGCATCAGCAATGCTGGTGTTGACATCTGCCAAGGTCATTTTGATGCAGTCTTTTATAATTGCTCATTTTCATGAAACATACATAGACTCAAAGTGTGCCTTACTTTCCTTAGAGATAGCAATAATGGAAACTGAACAGCATTTTGAAATGCTTATATTGTCATGAAGGAAGTTGTTCTGGAATTAATGTGGGCATCAAGGGAAAGGGACAGGATGCTACACCTGAATTTCAACCATACTATGACTCCCTGGACTTTTGTGCATATAGGCTGAACTATGCAGGCTATTTAACTGTCTCCTAAAGGTACAAATAATGCATTTCCCAGATATAACCACATCCATCTTAAAAATGGAGGCTCAGAATGGATCTCTAGGCATCTTAGGAAGATTGAATGATTGAAGAGGTGAATAAAGACACTAAGAAAAAGACAATTAATTTTAAAGTTCAGTATGTACTCCTTGAGCAGAGAGCTCCAAAATGCTTCTGAGAAAAATGAGCAAGGATATAACTGACTTCTTCTGAACTTACTGAAGCAGATCTGGAACTTGACCAAACAGATGCAGAGGTCTTGCTTAAAATATTTGAGAACCACTGACTACTGATCAGATTGATCTTTTCCACGTCAGCTAGTCATCTACTGCTATTAGACCTTGATGATTTGCTTGAGGATACACAATAAAAAAGACAAAATCATCACTATTTCTAAAGGAACTATCCAGAGAGTGAGTTCACCTTTCAAAAATTCTATGACCATTTATCCTATCAGAAAATAAATTGGGTTTAGATATCAACTCAAAGAAGGTGGAAAGAGGGAGAAGGAGAGGGAGGGAGGCAGAGAGGGAGGGTAAGCAAATCTCTCTGGAAAAGAGGTCATATTCTGTTAGAATTTTGATATGTAGAGAAGTGTGTCTGACCATTTCAATGAAGATTAATAGTTGAAGAATTAAACGTTGTTAGAAAACTGAATTCTTTTTCTATGAGTCACTCAAACCAGTTCAGCTTTACAGTTTCTTACCTGTATTAAATATAATTCTGAGTAATGCTGAAGTGCTAGAATGGAAAAATACAATTAAGACAACTTGAGAGATGGTTGTCACCAAGAACATGGTTATTGTTATGAAGTACCTGGTCAGCGGCAATTATCCTATCTAATCCAAGGATACAGTTAGATATACTCATTAAAAAGGTATCATTATAATCTGCTGCTTTGAGTGGTATAAACAGATTAAATTTCAGACATTAATATTCATAGTATATGTTCATCTGGTTTGTATTGTAAAATGTGAACACATGATGGGGATAAAAGTATAAGAGTGAAATAATAGCACCATTCTCCTTTTGGTTTGTTCTGTACCTATGTCTGTTATACAGACTATTAAACACTCTTTGCATTACAGGACAAAACATTGTCCAGAAGAGTCCGGCTTTGGTTCCTTCAGTCAGCAACTGAGCACAAGGGCAGCACTCTACAAATGGCACCATCTGTGGCACTGAATCTGAATCCAAGGATCTGTTAAGATATGGCAGCTCTTTTGCTTACCTGTGACTTAAGAACATAAATTTCTTCATATACTGAAAAAAGCGTAAGACAGAGCATAAACTCAATTACATTCAATTGCTCTGCACAGAGGCATGTTTCATAACAGCAACAGTGGCTGACACTATAGGCTGTGATAGTGAATCTAATGTATTTTTCTTATGACAGTAGAACCATGAAAGAAAAATATTGTTATGCTTTTATAACTTGTGCAGTTTGTGTGTGTATAAATTGTAATGGTTTACAATATGTGGGCACCCACAAACACATACAACCTGAATGTCAACTTCACAATACTATCCAACAATTTAAAATACTTACTGCCTCTGAATCCCTCTTTATTTGATTTAGCTCCTGCACATTTCATTTTATGATTAGCTGTAACAAAAATAAATCTGGAGTACTTAAGAAAACACTTTGCTGCAGCATAGTAATTGTTTCTGACATCTTCTGTCTGAAGCAGATGGCTGATTTCAAAGAAAGAAACTGGAGAAAGAGCTTATAGGATAGACCCTCCTCTAGCATAAAATGAAGACACTCCACTACGAAAAATATAGATACAGTGATTCATTAACAGGATAGTGAAAAGAATGGTTACTTCACTTTTTTTTCTGGTATCAAACTCTTGTCCAGGTTTACTGAAAATAAATTCTAGTCAAAATACTACCAAGTATAATCAAAATGTGTACTATCATTACATGCTCATACTGATGATTATCCCATTGTTTTGAAAATATTAGAATGCAAATCAACAGAATTGGTTTGGTTAATTGATTGCACGCTATGAAAAGGGGGAGCAATGTGTTGTCTGCAGAGCCACAGGCTAAAATGTATTTACACAGATCATCTGGTAAATGCTTAACTAATAATTACTTACACTGAGGTACTGTGACTGTCTCCTGAGTTTGCATAAAGAAGTAGAGAATTACTCAGGTAATTCATTTGCAATTACTATATTGACCCATTCTATACATCAGAGTTGCCAGCTGCCCTCCAGTTCCAGGAATTTAGTAATAGTGATTGTGTAAAAGCAGAGAAAAAAATGTTTGTTTGAACAACTACAGTTCAATCTGCATGTCTGACAGTTGGAAGGAAATTTTGAACCTCATCATTGTCTGGTGAACATAGTCCCACCAATTCAAAGAAGACCTCCTCCAGGTGAAGGTCTGGCTTTTGGCTTGTCCAACAGCTGTGAGAAGGGGACTGCAATGGGACAGGGGCATGTCAGCTGTAGTTGGCACTTTTTCACGGAGAAAAATGTGTTCATGGAGAAAAAGTGTAATTTAAACTCTTAAAAAACACATGCCTGCTTGCACAAATCCAGATTAGCCTCCCAATTATATGGAACACAGCCTGCACAGTAGTTCTTCAAGCATACAGCATTCATCCCACAGATTAGAAATGGATAGGAAATTAAGAACAGATGTTTCATAGCAGTGCTGTGTTAGAGATGACTGAATTAGTGCCAAGAGTACTAATATATCCACATGATAACCAGTAGTGCCAAGCCTGGATCCTCAATTACCTTACACATGACATTATGTTTCTAGCTCCAAAACCATCTCATTCAGAGCTCCGGGATTTCTTCACAGCAGTGCATTGCACTTTATGGACATACTCTAGTGTCTCTTGAGATTACTATCTGTTTCCCTCATTGCACCATCTGCACGGTGCATGGTTTGCTATATCAGGAAATATTTCAGCAAGCAAGGTTAGTTCTACCATTACAAACTCAACTAACACCAAAAAAGCACACCTTGCAAATAGCAGTTAACATCTTAAAAGGTGGTTTGAGTTCACTGCAGCTAAGGGCACATAAAATCTACAAATAGAACCAACGATCCTAAAGTTTAAAGACTAAAAAATATGCCCCAAAGAAAATAAGAATAAAGCCCACCTTAAACAACATTTCTTTTTAATAAAAGTAAAATAGGATATAATGGGCAGTCATAGACCACATAGAAAAGAAATTAAAATCTTCAGCTAGATTTAAATTAAACAGTGAGATGTCAAGCCATGGCACTATGCTGATGTGCTTAAGAGAAATATTATTTTTCACAGGGTGTTAAAAACAGGATTGTCAGCGTAGTAAGATTATCCTTTTTTTTTAAAAAAAAAAAAAAAAAAAAAAAAAAAAAAAAAAAAAGGAGAAAAATAGAGGAAGGGAGGGAGGGAGATACCGCTGCTAGGAATATATTAGAGACATAAATAAATGATGTGTGAACAGTGATCCATACCAAAGAAAGCATCAGCAATGAATGTACGTATGCTTTGAAAGCAATGAAATGAAAACAGGACAGTTTCAGAGACAAAATACTGAATATCTGTCTCTAAAGTGACAGAGCTTTATGCTCCATTTGGAAAACAGCAAGCGATGATTGCCATAACTGGTTAGTCTAAGAAGCAGTGCTGGAGAGAGAAAATAAACAACTAACTGTTGTCTAAGGTACATTCCTACACAGAGAAGAAAAAAGTCTGTACATCTCCTTCATTTTCAGAAAAATGGGCCTGGTGAAAATATTTCTAACATCAACATTTTTTTCTTTTTTTTTTTTTCAGAAAACAGAATGTTACATGTGCTCTTATTAAATATTGTTTATTATTGTACTGGTTTCATATTTGTGACAACTTTACCTGCAAGAAGAAAATGCTGTTGAAATTCAATTTTTTAATTTTCAGAAGAAAGGGTTTCGAAATAATACTTCAGAAAGCCTTACAAATTAGAAATCAGTAAATCTTATAGAAGAACATTTTTTGCAACACACTTAATACAAAAACTCAGTGGAATACACCTCCCAATGATAGTACAAAACAAATTCAGCAGAAATATGAAACAAAGTAGGTTTTCAGCAGCATTACTGAACATGTATCAGAATTAATAACAGTGCTCACATGAGAGACTCATATAGTGATCTCATACGTCAGCTGTGTAATAACAAAGAATGATACTGAATATCTACATACATCTTTAATCCTCTTTGAAATATCACAGTCTTTCTGATACAAGGCTGTTTCTTTTTCAGATAGTTTTTCTTTTTCTCATTAGATGGGTCTCTGTACCAAACTCAATATAAATTCTCTTTTATTCCTTTTAAATTATTAGCATAGCATTTTCCAAAGAATAATGGGGACTAGGTCAGTACCTATCTCCTTGGTACTGAGATTCATTACAATATGGGAATTGTCAGGCTTCAGTTAATTGTGAAGCAAGTTTGTCTAAGGTTACCATAGCATTTCTTTTGCTAAGTATCATCTGACATAAATGTGTAATGCAAAGAGTAGAAGACATACATTTTCCTAACTGTATGTGTCTTTATTAGATCTACTTACCACTGTTGGTTATTAGCATCAGGTGGAACCTACAACAGCTTAAGTCTTTATGGACTGAGATTGTAGATGTTTCAAAGTACAAACTATTGTAGTTACAGTAACCTAACATAATTCCTCAACAAAGAAAGGGCAAGTAGTCTATAAACTGACTGAGCAAATAAAAGTATAAAAAGGCCAAAGTACTCATAAGAAAATAGATATTTTTATTACTTAGGTAAAGCCCAGAGTACATTGAGTGTGGTAATGAGATTGGAAGGACAGGTAGATGCACACATATAATATCAAAGTGTGTTCACATTCAACTCTACAAATAAATAACAGCACAGTGGTTTTCTTTGTAGAAAGTAACACAGATATATTTGAAGGCATAAAGGTAAAAGAGAATCTGTGAAAGGAGGTAATATTGCTGTGCTTGTAATCAAAGTAGAAAGAGAATAAAAATAAAACTTCCTTAAGCCAACCTGATAGGTACAAGATACACTTAATAAAGACAAATGATGCATGCATAATAATACTACCTTGCAAAAATACATCAGGTATAAACCAGAGTGTGGGCATAAATAATACAAAGCAAAGAGTGTTTAGAGAAAAAGATATTTTATCAAACACCTAAAGGCCCAGGGGAAGAAAATAATGATTAGTGTATAGAAAAGCATTAAAGACTGTAGAAAATTAATTAGGACAGTTGTGGTGAAGCAGCTAATAAAATAAAGATAACATGATAAATCAAGATACACAGTAAAATGTTTTACTGACACAGCTATGGAAAGCAAACAGAGAAAGGGAAGAAATAGGATATTATGGTGTTGGAGACTGAGAAGGATAATGTGACTAAAAAAAACAGAAAAAGAAAATAAGAGTAAAAGAGGGAGAGAAACCAACATCCAAATGGAGGAAGGAAAATGTTAAAATTCTTCCCCATTGTGCACTGAACAGGTAATTAGGCAATTAGAGCTATACGAAGTAGTGAGAGCTCCAGGCTCAGAAGAATTACATTTTACAGTTCTGCAGAAGGCAGGCAGAGAAATGGGAAAACTCTTGGCCAAATTTAATAGCACACTAAGGGCAAGGAGTACCGGAGGGCTGGAGGACACATAATGCCACACTATGCTGAGGAATGGAATGAAGAGAACATGTGAAAATCTTAATACCCACAGGGGAGATACTGGAGACATGAAGGGACCTGAAGGAGCTACACTTATAAAACCACTAATGTGCAAGCTAGTCAATGACAGCAAAAATGATTTCATATACTCAAGTTCATATCTGGATTCATAAACAAATGTAAAATAGTAAATATGAATCCTCCACATAAAATAAGAAACATTTCTGTGCCTCAGAAGATCTTGAATTACAGACATACTTTAGACTGTAATTCCAGACTCTCTAGGGTCCTTTTGTGTGATTGATTTTCTTGCAATACTACTTTTCAATACAAAATAAGAGAATTTTCACATGTGAATGTCACTCATTTATGTAGGTTTTGCATATAAAAATACATCTTTAGAGAGGTTTCAATGATATAGGTTAGATGAGCAATCATAGAAATTAAATTCAGTTCATGGCTCAAGTATGGGCCATAAACAAACCATTGGGGCCCAAACTCAGCTGTGCAATTGTAAGTATAAGGTAAGGTCGTTAATATTTCTTTTCGTATTATAGAGGGTTTACTACTGAAAAGAACAGAATTCTTAAAAGCATTAAAGGTTGTGAATTACTTCATTCATTTAGATGTCAAGAGCATACTTGTATAAACACTGAATAGGAATTAGATTGAGTGTTTACTTAAAAGTAAATGTGTGCCCAACTTAGCACTTCATTGAAATAGTGTGAAGTTTTCTGTGCTTAAATTCTGTCACTATAAACAGAAATAATAATTCGATTTTTTCCTTACCATTTCTGTATGCAGCATAAGGCAGTGGATAAACCCACAGGCCAAGCACTTTGCTTTGGACTGCTGTTGGGATTCCAGAGGACTTTCTGCGAGAGAATGGACATGTGAGCAATCCTGCGTGAGAACAAGACTGGTAAGAGCCTCAGCCTGAGCAAGAATGTGATAAGGATGTGACTCTGAATGAGGGGGGAGAAACTCGAGGAGACAAACAACCCACGGAAGGGGTTGGGAGAGAAGAGGAAGTTACACAAGCCTGGCAAGGCTGATGTGGCATGTTTTATCCAATCATACGAAGGTTTAAAGCGCGGGCTAAGTTAACTGTCCAATCTTGAGGACTTGTACTGCGTGTTACTCACGTGTGCAGGAGAACATTATCAAAGGGCTTTCTTAGTTGTAATAAACGGGCATTGCTTGATCACATTGGTTGTGTGCATGCTCAGCTCTCACGCAGAATGCAAATTTCTAGAGACAGCAGTAGTGTATACAAAGCACCTGCGCCATGGGCCCCTCATCTAAGTCAAGGCCTGTAGATACTATTACAGTGTAGGCAGGAGTTGCTAAACATTACAGATTGCGCATATCACTTTGCACAACCAGAGAATGAATGGAGGACACCAGCTTGAACACCAGGGGAAACTGGATGCAGGACACTTAAATGAAGCAGTTTCCAGAAAGCACTATTTGTTTAGAAAGAGAAAGTTTAGGACCCTGATACAAAAGTGCTTCCTAATTTGATTAAACTGCCTAACAGTGATTGAAGAAATGTGACGACCACTCATTGCTTTTTTTATACCTTGAAAATTTAAGCATGGGCTCTTGTGTGATTTAAAAGCTGTGTAAAATTAATGCCAAAACTGAGAATATACTGGCAAGCAGAACAAATTAATTAATTTTTAATAGTTTTAGTTTATGGACTGACAAATTGTTGCAGTTTATTGCACAGAGTACACAGTAATGATGAGACTAGAGACAGAATACAATCACAAAGACTCAACTAAAAGTCACAAAGCAGAACACAGACCAACAGAAAGCTTTCAGGTCACTATGGGTAGTACTTTAAAAGATTGAAAGTGCCTATGTAATATTACATACTGGTTTTGCTTAGTTTATATAGAATTATGCAATAGGATACTGCTAGGTGTAAACTGCAAGTCACTGGTGGACAGACCAGTTTATGCAATAAGTATACTTTTGCATATATGCAGCTTTCAAAAATTAACCATGGCTGATAGCATTTCTTCAAGTTAACTGATTATAGTCCAGTTAAAAAGAACTGTCAGAGGTAAAGCCATCTGTATATTTCATAGGAGTATTTACGAGCCTGTGCAATAATCAGGCATGTAGATACATAATTTTTAAAAAATCATGCTTTCCTTTCACAGCTTCAACAGTGAAAAGATACCTTTTGAGTTTCAGGAGAAAGAAAATGGTGAAGGCTATTTAAGAATTTCCTTCCTCTTCTTACCAAGTCTTCCAAAGAGCTTAGCCTTTACATTGCCTTGGGAGGAGGGTGAACTAGAGGTCTATATTTGATTGAGTGAGTAGAAGGCTTCACTGGGAATTTCTAGTTTTTAACAAACACAGGGGGCCACATCACCGTTTTTCCCCATGTGGAAGCAGCAGTGGCTGGCTGCTCCTCTTTCACTAGAGCTGAACAGCATTCATTTACATACCTTGTTATGCACAGGGTTCAACTCAATTTTTAGGTTAAGGAGAGGTTTTTTTCACCTCCCACTTAGAATAGCCTGAATAGAGTAAGTAGGTTTCAGACTCCTTTCAGAAACTTATAAATCTATGAGGATACAAGAGATGCAGATCATGAGAGTTTATGAGATTCCTGGTGCTCACGTTTTTCTCTTTTTCTCAGCCCTCATACAGTAAAGGCACTGGAGATACCCTATACATATGCATACATCTTTTGCAGTCTCTTCAAGTTTAGGCACAGCCACTGTTAAGTTCAGCCCATGCATGAAGGCCATCCACACAACAACAAGAGCTAAATGCTTTTCTTATGAATGAAAATGCTAATTGTGAAACAGAAATGGCATTTGAAAATGGAATATTGCTTAGATATGCACAAGAATATTTAAGTCCTGAACATGTTATCAGAGTATACTTGAGCTGTAGGAGGTTTCTGTCTTTGAGCAAATGTGTGGTAAAAGGAAAACATTATAGATACAGAGACAGCAATAAAAGAGTCAAGTTCTTCCTCCCCTGAGGGAAGCAATACAAATAAAAGACTTGTCACTTGCAAGTAAAGAATCTGAGCACAGATACTAGACAAAATGATATATACCAATAAAAATAAAATAAGAAGGGTAATGGCCAAGATGTGAAACCTTGAGAGAAAATCTTAGTAAAGATACAAGAAGGTTTAAATCATGTGTCAATAAATGGACAACTTTAGAAAAGAATGGTCAGACTACAGTTCACCACAGTAAATCACACAGCTTTATCTATGTTATGTTTTTGATGTAGATATGTGCATGCATTCATATGCTGTTAGTACCTGTACAACTAGTCAAGTGAGAGTCCTACAACACTTAATGACTTACATGTCCTACTGCAAATGAGAGACTCTATATCACTGCTTTAAAATGTAAATTGTTCTTAATAGCACTTGATGCATGTGGGGTGTGATTATTCTTCAAGCTGCTTTCTTCCCTAAATGTATGCCTTTTTGGTTGCACAAAAAAGCTTTTCACTGATCACAGAATTACAGAATCAACTAGGTTGGAAAGGACTCTGGCAATCATCTAGTCCAACCATTAACCTAACACTAACAGTTCCCTGCTACAGAATACCCCTAAGCACTATGTCGACTCGACTCTTAAACACGTCCAGGGATGGGGACTCCACCACCTCCCTGGGCAGCCCATTGCAACACCCAACAACCCCTTCTGGAAAGAAATGCTTCCTGACATAGAGACTAAACCTTCCCTGGCGCAACTTGAGGCCATTACCTCTTGTTCTATCACATATTACTTGGTTAAAGAGACTCATCCCCAGCTCTCTGCACCCTCCTTTCAGGTAGCTGTAGAGGGCAATGAGGTCTCCCCTCAGCCTCCTCTTCTCCAGACTAAACACCCCCAGTTCCCTCAGCCGCTCCCCATACGACCTGTGCTCCAGACCCTGCACCAGCTCCGTTGCCCTTCTCTGGACACGCTCGAGTCATTCAATGTCCTTTTTGTAGTGAGGGGTCCAAAACTGAACACAGGAATCGAGGTGCGGCCTCACCAGTGCTGAGTACAGGGGTCAGATCCCTTCCCTGTCCCTGCTGGCCACGCTATTGCTGACACAAGGCAGGATGCCATTGGCCTTCTTGGCCACCTGGGCACACTGCTGGCTCATGTTCAGCCGGCTGTAAATCAACACCCCCGGGTGCCTCTCTGACTGACAGGTCTCCAGCCACTCCTCCCCAAGCCTGTAGCGCTGCTGGGGGTTGTTGTGGCCCAAGGGCAGCCCCCGGCATTTGGCCTTATTGAAACTCCTCCAGTTGGCCTCAGCCCATGGCTCCAGCCTGTCCAGGTCTCCCTGCAGAGCCTCCCTACCCTCGAGCAGATCAACACTACCACCCAACTGGGTGTCATCTGCCAACTGACTGAGGGTGCACTCGATCCCCTCGCCTAGATCATCAATAAAGATGTTAAACAGGAGTGGCCCCAAAACTGAGCCCGAGGGGACACCACTCGTGACTGGACACCAATTCTTTGGGCCCGGCCATCCAGCCAGTTTTTTACCCATCAAAGCGTGTGCCCATCCAAGCCTCAAGCAAGCCTTCAGGAGAATGCTGTGGGAAATGGTGTCAAAGGCCTTGCTAAAGTCAAGATAAACAACATCCACAGCCTTTCCCTCATCCAATAAGCAGGTTGCCCTGTCATAGAAGGAGATCAGGTTTGTCAGGCAGGACCTGCCTTTCATAAACCCATGCTGACTGGGCCTGATCATCTGGTTGTCCCTCAGGTGTTGTGTGATGGTACTCAGGGTGAGCTGCTCCATCAGCTTCTGGGGCACTGAAGTCAAGATGACAGGCCTGTGATTTCCCAGATCATCCTTCCGACCCTTCTTATATATGAGCATAACATTGGCAAATTTCCAATCTGTCGAGACCTCCCCAGTCAGACATGACTGCTCATAAATGATAGAAAGCAGCTTGGTGAGCACCCCAGCCAGCTCCTTCAGCATCCTCGGATGTATCCCATCTGGTCCCATAGACTTGTGTGTGTCTGTGTGATGCAGCAGGTCACTGACTCTCTTCTCCTAGACTGCTGGGGTGTCGTTCTCCCAGTCTCTGTCTTCTGGCTGAGGAGGCTGGATTCCCTCAGTACAACTAGTCTTGTTATTAAAGACTGAGAAAAAGAAGGCATTAAGCACCTCAGCCTTTTCCTTCTTGCTTGTTACCATGTTTCCTCCTGCATCTAGCAGGGGATGGAGGCTCTCCCTGTTCTTTCTTTTGCTGTTGACATTACTTATAGAAACATTAGTTGTTATCCTTGATTGCTGAAGCATATAAAGAAGCCTATATAAATTTGTTAAAGGTAAGTGGCTTGTGTGGAAAAAATCTGTAGTATCTCTTATCAAGGATCTTATTCATCACTAGATTCCTTTTACAAGAAAACCTCCAGACAGGGGTAGGACTCGGCTACAAGACACAAACCCACATGAAACCACAATTCCTTACTTCCAGTCATCCTACACTGCCACTTGTGACTCATTTAAACTCCCTTGTTTCTTGACACTGGATGTTAGAAACAGTTGTATGAGTGAAAGGAGATTTAAAAAGAAAAATAATCTCATTTTAAAAGTACTTCCATGTCTTCATTTGGAGTTAAATGCCCTACCACATTCGACTAGAGACTTAAAACTTTTCTTCCAAACTATTTCACAAGATGCCATCTTAATTTAGAGTACTACATTTTTATATTTGTCTGTGTGTCAGTTTCTTTAGCTGTCACTGATATCTGTACACTCACATGAAATGCTGTGATACTTGAGTTTCCATTACAAAGTCTAACACCATAATAGCAGCCGTTATTGACAATCCCAGTGGAGAGTCCAAAAACTCAGAATGTGTCAACAAGTGAGAACTATGTTACTGTCTCCACAACAGGCTCTCACAGAGAGCTATATTTTAGGTTGAAATACCAGATAAAATACAGCCATCGGTTCTTTAGATAAAACTTCCACCAGTTCCAGTTTTCATGGACATAATACAATGTGTAGATGTCTTTTTGTAGTCATAATCCCAGGAGTGGATATTTTTAGCTTTTTTCCTGCAATTCTTTGGTTTTCTCCAAGCACATTAGAGTAATACAAAACATAATAGATTTAGCTATCCCATGCACTAGACTATAATGTAGATATGCCCATGCAAGAACTTAATGCTAGCACCAGTGTTGTACCTGAACATTAGGCTTTAATGTGGCATTACACTTTAAAAATTCTTATGTGGATATATCACGTTTATTCTGCTACTCAAAGGCCTACATTTTGCCATGCACAAGTACTGTTAATCTCAAAATCTTCTAATGAGCAAAAAGAAAACACACCTTAAATGTAATGCCAAGGATTGTTAAAATTTTAGAAATCTTAACGTGTCTAATAAAAGAATCAGATCAAATTACAATAAAAACAAAATCACTGTTACAGAAATAAAACCAGTAAAATAAAACTGTTATACACTGTTATACACCTTTGATGATATGCTCATCCTCCTCAGAGGAGTATGATGTTTATGGTTTCCTCCTTCTCAGTCTAGAACCCACCTGGGTCTTTTCCACATCTGCTAACATAATCTACATCTGTTCTTTCTTCTCTGACCCTACTTCCAAAGTTATTGAATATCATGCATTTTATATTTGGTAGATACTTGTGGGTTTATATCATTGTTACCCTAGAACCAGTTCTTCTCAGTTCCAAGATCAGCATTTCTTGAACTGTCTCCTGATGCACTGTTTATAGATCCCCAGCATTAGCCCTTGTGCATCTCCCTCTCTTACTATCTTATTCCTGTACACCGCACCCTACAGTGCACCCCACGTCCCCACTTTCAGGACCTCTGGTATTATCCCATTCCCCTGTTCCTCTAAACTCTATCGTTAGCTTTAAGTCATAAATAATTCCTTCTCCATAACATAAGTAGTCATGACTGCTACCAACATAATTATTCCAAAATGTAATCAAAAGTAAAACAAACCAGTCATAGCCACCAGACCATTAGAAAAAAATTGCTGTTCTGGTTAAATCAAGCAAAAACCCAAAACTCCAAGCAGGGCAAGGAGAGTTTAGACAAAGTCTGACAAACCTCATCTGCGAAGCCTTGCAAAGTCACTATAAAGACTGAGACCTATTACTGGCAATAACAAAATTGTACTTACACGGTACAGTACCCTGTGCAGTAAAATCCCAAGAGAAAGCACAAACTTCTTGAAAACTTGACAGAACCTTTCAGAATGTGTTGAGTATGATCCACAGTGATGGACAGAGCTAAAACATTTTACCTTATTATCCACTGTCACTTGATGGAGATTGATCAGAAAAGGCTGCCCAGTTTCTTGGGTTCGGTACCCTCTGCTTACCTAACTCTGTCTTTTTGTGCTGTTTGCCCTCTCACCAGCTGTTTGCATAGCACATGCTCACTTAAAAACAGCTGAATGGAACATGCTTCAAAGCCTTTTTATCCAGTATTTTTAATATGCCCTACTTGGAAGCCTATCAATAATATTTAAAAACAAAAAACACCCCAAAAAAAACACACACAAAAAAATCAAACAAACAAACAAACAAAACCACCACTCACGTTTTAGTATAAAAAGTAGGATCTTAAAAAATCAAGTTAACTGAAAGGAGCAGATGTTTACATTGGTGCCCAAGGGTGCTATACCACTTCAGTATTATATTATTATTGTCTACAATCTACTTCAGACACTTATATACTACTGAGAAATTCCCTGATGGTTATAACAGTCAACATCATGGTTTGATGACATAACCAAGAGCAGTTATATTTCTGATCTACCATTCTGAAGCATGTAGCACTGGTATTTTATTTTGTTACAATAATTCTGAATCGTCAAGCTTAATATAAAAGGAGATCAAATTCACAGAGATTGCAGTTGACATCATCAGTACACATGGGTTCTGATTGCCAGTAAAGATTATCAAATTTATGATACATTTCTTTGAATTATAATCAGTTCTTTTTCGAGTTTTCCCTTGTTACATGTTTTATTTAACCATACAAATATAAATGTCAGCTTTCACCAAGGAAACTTATGGCAAGGTCATTCGCTTATTAGACTATTGCAGTAAGTAAGTAATGTAAGGAAATGAGTAAACCTCCCATGCACCTGAGCAAGAAAACTTCACCTTGAGCAAATTGTTTCTTATATAAAGATTTCTCTAAGTAAAACCTCAGGTTGCCAGAGTGGATACAACTACAGCAGAAATAGGCTTTCTTAAGTTCAAGTTCTTCAGATTTGAAACTGACTTAAAATATTTTATTCAAAATGTTATCTAGAAATAAATCCAATTTTAGATGCTGTAATAATTGCTTCGTTATAAAGTAAAGTCACGGTATCTAAGAGACTGATTGAAAGGAAAATGCATCTTCCTTAGGAGAGTATATGGTCATTTAATTTAATTATCCTATTCCAACTGGTGATAATATCCAAAGGGAAACCCTTTCTAAATTTACTTTTTATTAAATTTTATTCAAGCACAGCTAGCTGAATTTATATATACGGCAAATGTATTTTAGCTTCAGTGCCACTGTCAGACTCATTACCCATCACTTCAGAAATCAAATGAGGAGAAAGCCCTGTTATTCTAAAATACCAGAAAATAGACAAATACAAAATACTGAGACTGTAAAAAAGGAAATTATTTAACACAGATCAAAGTGAATTGGCAATTATATGAGTGATAGTTTTTTTATTCTACTTTCCTTAATACTTAGACATTTCTGTGAACTCTCTGAAGAAGAAACTCCCAGGGGGAGTTTTCCAGTGTCTTTTCCTTTCTAAACATTTCCAGTGCCACATTCTGCTAGCGATGGCAATTCCTTATAATTTATCCCCATTTGAGATCTACTTGTGCACAACCAGTAGCCAGCACTGATTTTCTAAGAGACATAAATCCTTACATATGAAGGGAGAAAAACCTTTCTGCGGGCTGTTGGTACATATTGTAGGGCAAGAAGAGGTTGTTATACACAGTATTGGGTTGCTTTTCCACTGCCACTCTTGAGCTTGACCCTGTACTATAATCATCATTAGTTACAAACACTAACCACTTGAGAATAGATACTCAGTTTGGCAAACCATTAAAAATGAAAGCGAACAAGGCTGTTAGGAAATGTTCGCAGCAAAACTATTCAAGGTCCTCATACTTTAACTACATCGGGCTTAATTGGGAAATGCCCACTCTGCACAGCTGCAGCAAAGACTTATTTCCTGCTCTTCTAGAAAGTAAATAGCTGTTTTCTTCCTACCTTCAAGGTGACATCTCCCATGCTACAGAGAAATTCAAAGATAAGAGATATTTTTAGCTCTCCTTGTAGCCCTTAATACAGTTATGGCCATTACACAGCACATTAGTTTTTCACAGGGATGTTCTTAGCGATAAAGTAGGCTTGGGGCCTATCACACTCTGTGATTTTATTTTTCTAGCACATCCTTTTTTTTTTTTTTTTTTATACTTCAGATAAATGTGATCTTGTACTGACATTTTAGTGCATTTTCTCTGATTTTTATTCCATTACTCTTTTGAATCACCTTCCAAATATGTTTTCCAATACTTTTTCTGTTGCTTAATTATTATACAAATGTTTCAAGTTGAGGCTTTTTTGAATTTAAGTGTAATTTTTGCCACAAGTGTAATATTGGAAAACTGATGTCTGTGGCATTCAAAAATTCTTATAAAAACAAGTAACTTATTGGCTTATTCAGCAGTTGGAAACTGGAATAAACCTGTGCTCTGACTCCTTAGATTTGGAGGCCATTCAACCCATCTAGTTAAATCAGCATTTAGTCTGAGCCTTGTCTGGGTGAGAAATATTTTCGGTAAAGACATAACACCTTGTTCTGCTGGCACACCAAGATAGATAATCCATCAATCTTGTTCCAGGGGGAACTGTTATTACTATTAAAAATATTTTTGTAATTTTTATTTGTATTCTTGTTCATCTTTCAAAGTTGTTTTTGCTATCTATTTGATAACTCTTTTTGATACATTCTTCTCTCCCTGTAAACAAGTTTTTGCAGCTTCTCTTTTCATATTCATTATGGTCTTCAAGGCATCTTTTGTAGCTCTTGATTTATTATTTAGCTTTTTTGTATATTTTTCCAATTTTTCAATATTCTTTTAAAAGTGACAACATAACTTGATAGGGTATTCTTCAATACCATATATAACATTTCCCCTGGTTTCTATTCCCTTCTATGCTTTTGGTCATGACACCACACAGGGAGCTCATACTAAAATGCTTGTATATTACCCTGCCAAAATTCTTTCAGAATTGCTATTTAGTAGTCCATCATTCCACAGATAGGGGCTTCTTTCTTTTTTTTTTTTTTTTTCCTATGGATACAGTTTTGCATTTGGATGCAACGAGCTCAATACTGATCGTTCACTTGGCAGTACTACCAAGTATATTTTTGTCTTCAAATTTTAACAAAAATGACAATGTTTTCCTCCAGATTTATCCCAAACCCAACTACAAACTCACCAATGCAATGCTGACTCTTCACTGACTTCACTGTGCCAGATTATGTCAGCACTGTCTCAAACTCTTTCAAGATTTTAATTTATATAATCTAATTCTCAAATAGTTATTCAGTAGTGTCAAATGTGCAACAGAAACCTCACAGTATCTACATCTAATTTTATCAATGAAACACACAAATCTGTAAAATATAGAATCAGATGTATTTGATAGGTCCTGATTTCCATAAACTCTTCTTACTGAATATATAAGCATTCTTTCCATTCTCACATTTAAAAATCAAATCCTGTATCACTTTTTTGCTTATGTTGCCTGTTAGTAGTATCAGACTAGACAGCAGTTTTCCACTTGTCTTCTTTGAACAATAGCACAGTATTCTCATTATTCTGGCATCCTACACTCTAGCCAGTATTCAATTTATATCATTATCTATCACCAGAGGCCACAGATGTACCTGCCACACTGTTTTAGGACTCTTGACTGGGAGTTATTTGGACCTGTAGATTTTAAAAGGTTGGCTTGTAGTTCATTTTATTCATTCCAGTTACCAATGGACCAGAAAGTACTTTATATGAGTGTATTATTCCCATATTTTCAAGTAAAGAAAAGATTATTCATTCAGTGCTTCTGCAATTTTTTACATCACTGCTAACAATTTTACCATCTCCACCTATTATATTGCTCATATCAAGCCTAAGATTCATTTTGTATCTAATATACTATAGAAACTAATTCATATTATCCTTACCAATACCAACTATGGATTTCCCTCATATATTTTTTTTTTCTTATGAATCTTCCCATTTATAACAGTCATTATCTGATCTCATCTTACCTTAAAACCTTCTAGGGTTTTATTTCTAATTGCTGTCATTGGTCCCTGAAACAAGTGTAGGTGTTTAACAACAGCTCTCCTCCTTTTCACTGTAGTTGTATAGATGTCACATATATAAACATTTCTTAAAGAACTTCACCTTTTATTCCCATTCCCTCTCTCTCCTTTTTTTTGCCAGTCATAGTCATTCACACTTCCAATTTTGAAGCAATGTTATTATTTAGACATATATAATATATATATTTATATACATATGTTCAACGATTGGCACTTTCCCATGCTTGTTTGCACCATAAGAAATCGGGTCATAAAAATTAGTCTCTAGGCAATCACTAAATCCAGGTAATTTTTTATCTCACATTGAGTGCTATACCTTCAGCATATCAAAGTATTTTTATTATATTCACAATAGTGAATCAATGCAGAACCTTTGAATATGAAGGGTACAGGTTCAAATGTGCACATAGACTTGCGAGTCTAACACTTTTACTCCTTTGCTGTTTTCATTTAAGCTGTGTTTTTCCTGTTAAAGCTCGAAAGAAGTTGTATCGTTAGTGATAGTATTTTTTTTTCTGAGTTGCCAGTACTCAGATTTAGAATTTGAATTCCTGATCCTCAGCTATTATGTGATACAGGTTTTAAAATGATTGCTACAACCTTGTCGATAATGGAATTTAGATAACCTGTCATTGGAGAGAATTTTATTTCATGTAAACTCTGTTTCAGTTATTTATACATATTAATTCATTTGCTCTCAGTCTGTGTTGTTGAAATATTATTACCACTATTTCAACTTCATCTACTACTAATCAATTATTTCTGACAGAGAAAACTGTGAACCAAAATTATACAGTCCAACTCACATATTATAGATTTTCAAAATCCAGATCCTATGCTGTAGAGCAAAACCTGGTTTACTACACACAAAAAATTTAATAAAACCCTTTTCATAAAAATGTTGTTGCAAGAAAGAGGGAGGTAGAGCCTTCCTCTCCTGTGTAAGCAAGGGATTAAGGAATTGGGCTCCCAAATTGTGACGTGAGCACAGAAGAGTGTGGGTCACTCCAGCACCAGTGGTGTCTTTCCCTGGATCAGCTGCAATAGCCTGCTTCATGGCGCTGTGCAAATGCTGCCATTGAGCATTATTTCACAGTCAAAGGGACCTGGAAGCCCTCTGCAGGCACTTCCCCATAAAGGCTTCTTTCCCATGCAAAAGAAACAATGGTTTCTTCTTTTTTTCAGAACTTGGGTTTCTTACTTGGATCATGCAGGAAATACATCCTTCACTTATGTTACTACAGCACTGAACCAGGAGAGTTGCTTGGTGTCCTCTTTGGTGCTATGTGCATTTCCAACCACAGAGTGACAGCCAGAAGGACTCTCACAGGTCTGAAGCCTTTGCTACAGCAAAACCATACTTACTGACAGGCACAATTTTTCTTTCCTGATGTGACTTTGATAGCTGAATTGACTAGTAATTGTAGATATTTCCACAGAAAAGGTCAGTTTTGACAAATGGCTTCTTAAAAACCTCTGAACATCTGCCTTGTCATCTTGCAACTTTATTATAAATTATTTTATAGTAAAAAACATAATCTGACTTAGTCACTCTAAATCTGCCTTTGGAAAATACTCATCCAGTCTGCCAAGTTCTTATCTGTATTAAATCTGTATTATTGGTTTTCACCAGCTGAGAATCTGGTATGCCATTTTTAATAGCAGACATGTGGGCAACTAATCAGAACTCTGAAGAAAAATGAGAATTCATAGCCTTTCAAAGCTTGTGTATGTCCCCCAACACACCTAAACATGCAACAAGTTTGTCTGTACTTGTTCTCTCAGTAGTTCAGACATAAATCTATTATGTTATCCTGGAAAATCCCATGGAAAAATGGGTTAACAGAGAAGCTTAAAATCACTGGTCATATTTTGAAGTCTTGCTGTATACAGGGAATCTGTGTGAACAAAGAGAAAGCTCAAAATCCAGGGAGCACCCCACAGTAACCAATATGGTTTGCTAAAGACTGCCTGGCCCAGGCTGCAAAAGGAGAAAGAAAGGAATACATAAACTCTCATCCTGGAGCTATGTATCCAATCTATTTCTCAAAGAGTTCAACCAGATATGATTTCATTCAGTTGCCTACAGTCAGGCTGCTGAAGGGATAAAGGAATAACGACAGAGTGGTTCTAGTCTGCTGCTCTTGGTATCTTATATCATATATTAATTGCAGCCAAAGCTAGAAATGCTAAGCCATAACTTCATTTGCTTGTTTGCTTGCTATGTCTGTCTCATGTTTTGGCCCAATGATTCTTCAATAATTTTTATAAGGAATGTGTCCCAAAAAGAAAAATCAAGATTTCCCCATGCTAAAATATGGTTTTCTGGTAAATTTACTGTGTGAGTTTCTTTAGACACATGATGTAAGCAAAGTCAAGTCTCCTATCTTCAACCAGAACCCTGTTTGCTCTAACTGGTATAGTACAAGATAGAAAAGAAGGATGCTCCTTGATCAAAAGGCAGGGAGAAAAAACCCACTTCACTTGCCCTTTTTCGTGGCCCACTGCAGGAAACATGTTCTAAGTGTGCCTACGTGACTCAAAGTCAAACACAGAATGGACACAGAAATGTCTACACTGATTTGCAACAGGGTGTAGGCTTAAGCTCAAAGCTGACTAAATTGATGTGCTTGCAGGTGTGCCCAGAAGCATACATTTACATGCCTTGAGGTCTCAAGAAAAATCAAATCACCAGGAAACTTCTGGCATCAAGGTTCTTACTATCGAATGTAGATTCCTAGAATGATATACAGGGAAGCAGAGGTATTGTTTTGCCAAGGTTTTCTTCTGAAACAGAACTTCATGTTAAACTAACAAATTTAAGGTGAATTCTGAGAGTCCTGCTAACACCAATACTCAAAGATGATGTGTGTTTCAAGCTCTAACTGTTCTCACCTAGAAAGAATGAACCAACATCATATGCCTATGCATTTCTTCCATTAGTTTTTAACAAGCTCCCCTGTCCTGTTCTGGACTTGCCAGTATTAATCAGATACTTTTAAAGTATTTCAGACCAAGGGAGTTGTGATGAGGGCACAACAGATGATGAAACAGTACTTTGGCCTCCTTGTAAAGTTATATATCTGGAAACATGAAGAACCCAAGGCCAAAGAGAGTAAATTTGGAAAATAAATACTATGCTACATATCCTTAAATGAATCCGAGTCATTAAGTTGCTGTCATAAATGTCATGTAAGGTTCATTGACATTACCTGAAAAGTAAAAAAAAAGGGGTTTGTTTTCCAAGATCTGTGTGGAATCTTGTCTACCTCTTCATACTCTATTAAGTTCTTAAAGGTAGTATTCTCATTACACTTGCAAATCTAGATCAGAACAAGTTATTTGGAATCCGTAGAAAAGAACCCTACCTCCCCTTTACTTCAGATTTTTATTATAATAATCCTCAGCTCATATCATTAATACTAAAGAACATATATTTCCCAGCTAGATTCCCCATAGATTTCAGCTAAAACCTGGATTTTTTTATTTTGAAAGAAACCATCACCTTCAAATTACATCTTTTAAAAAAGTCTTTGTTTATGTAATCAGTATCACCTACTGCTGTAAAAACTCAAGCGTTTTATGTCCATTTGCTTTTCCCTTTGTTAATTCATTGCTTCAAAATAAAAAGGAATGAAATAACTTCCGTGTGCATAAATATTCTATTCTACCCTCAAGCACCCAATGTTGCAATATTCAACCTGCACAGAGAACGAGAAATTAAACATAAACCACAAACAAAAGCGATTGCTAGCTTTGGATATTTTTTAATACCAAAAAAGTTTTCATTCTTTGCCAGCTACATAATTCATAACCCTGCCTCTGGATTTTCTCTAGCTCTTAAGATTTTTCACCTCAATGAATTGACCAAGAGATTTTATTTCTGTCGTACATCTGTGAACTTGCTTTATCATGATTGAATGTTGTTTACATAATACAACTGACATTAATATAATTTTAAAAAAGGTAATCAGCTCTTTGATTGACCAGGCACCTATTGTATGTATATGTACCTTCTCTCATTCTGATTCCAAAATAAATGACCATTATCTTATACTTCTTTATTTTATAATGCAATTAATTCTAATTATTCTTTCTCCATAACCAGCAATAGCATCAAACACATTTTATGATCTTTCTATGACTGTACTGCTGAGTCATACTTTGATCACATGTATCACCAGTCCATATAGTGACAACACATATGGTGTCTCAGGCTATGTGCTCATCCTAATATTTCAGGTACAGGTGCCTTGACATCTAAAATATTCTCATATTTCAGACATTCCTTCTGAAAATATCAGTTGCACAAGACTGACCTGCACTCTCCTCTTATCAGACCATGAGAACTCCAGACTGCCTTTGCTACCGGCTCATGGTCAAGTGGTATCACTACCAAGACAGATGAAGTACATGAGGGATGTCATGACAGCTGGAGCCCATTCTCAGAACAAATGTACACCAGATTATCTCTGATAATATCTCAGATTTACACAAAAGCAGTCAGAGCAGGACAGGCCCAGAGATCCACGTTTCCCCATTTCCAGCAGATGAGTCCTTGCCAACATCCTGGAGATGCAGACATCCTCCACATCCCTACACACACAGGGTGAGCAGGCTCCAGTCAGACTATCTCTCAACCAAACCGCAGGAATCTCCTCATGCTCCATCCCTTCCATTTTCTTTCCTGTGCCCCACCATACCTTTGCCCAAGGGGACAGGGCAAGGAACCCAGCAAGCCATCCTGTGCTCAAAGCATACTCCACTGCACACTAGGGATGTAAGGTGGAAGCTCTTCATAGAGCAGCAGGTATGGCCATGTTCATGATATGGTTCACAGGGTCCTTTAGACGGTGGCTCTGACACATGTGTGTTGGATAGGTTGCAGTTCTTTTGTAGAATCCACCAGAACCCTTTACTGAGGTCTGGCTGTGTTTTGTCATCAGTCATTTTAACGACATCCCCAAGGAATACCTGGTAGTGACTAAAGTTTTCTGTTATTGTCCCTAAATGCCTGTCTGATCTTTGTCAACATATCACAGCCAGTGAGTTTTCTAAACAGAGGTAAATAGCTAGGTCATTTCAGAGTTAAAGTTCCATTCTTTACAGATTTTATGTTATCTTTGAGACAGTCAATCAGTTAATTTGGTTAGACTGTAGGTTCTCTCTTTGCCAATTACTTCATCAACACTGTAGTTTATTCTATTTTTATCGTGTGTATTCTACCCTGATATTGCAATGTCCCATCAATTGTCTTCTTTTCACAAGGTTTCCAGTATGCTTCAGACAGCTTACTGATTTTTCTTTTTGGATCAGACATCCCAATTCCCCTATCTTATTTCTTAGAATTACAACATTCATGTAAAAGCATATCCATCAGTATCTAGATTCTTTTTTGACAACCTATTGATGACAACCTGTTTGTCTTCCATTCTATATTTTGTCATTTCTATGCTCTTCACTCTAGATTATAGGTTTTCAATGTCTTAATCCACAACAGAAATATTGCCCCAAAAAATTATTTCTTCTGTATCATTTGCCTCGACTTTTCAGTTTGAATCAAACACAGCTTTGTTCCCACATGTTTCTGCTGAAGTCTATCCTTCCTAAGCAGGTTCTGATTATCTGAAATCTATTTCCAGTTCCTGATGAATCTGAGCCCTCATTCCTCACATTGAATAATCTTTCAGCAGACAATAGGTATAACAAAAATAATTCGTACCAGCACATGAAAATGAAGTTTCATAGAAAACGTTTTGCATGCCAATACAAGTGCATTGTTAAGCTGAGAAGTGTTAAATGATGCCTGGGCCCAATCAGACATTTCATTAAAACCAAGGGACATGCCAATTGCTCCTTGAAAAGAGTAACAAAAGCCATAATTTTTTGGATAAGTAAATAATGGCCTTTAGTTGCCTAATGGAAACTAAATTAAGGTAGTGTAAGACTAAAGTTTCCTGCTTAACCAAATGTAATAAAAGCAATTGCAAGACTTTAAAAGGGAATTAGGAAACATCATCTTCTGCAAGGGGTGGCTGGAAGTTTAAACTAACAAAACAACAGCTGATTTTTTTTTATTTTTTTTTTTTTTTACCCTACACATTCAGGGACATAGAACTTTGTAAGCAGTTTTAGAAAATAAACAAGATCATATCAAAAATACACCTGGTTCAGGCTCCTTATATAAAGGTTTTAGTTCACTATTCGAACCAACAGAAAAACAACATATAGTTGAAGTTCACAAAACTTAATTTGGTCTAAAATCAAAATATATCTAAAATGCAGTCTCTGAGACCATTAACATTTCTCACCTTTTTCTTTTAGTGCAGTTCATAGAAATAATAGCCTGCCATGTTAAACTTTGTGACCAGAGCCCTCTTCTCTCTTTTCTTGAGACAATAACAGTGTTAACTGAAACCTACACAATATTGTAGTCGTCATCACAATAACTCTCTCACAGGCTGTCATATCAAGGTATCCCCCACGAACTGAAGACCATCTATTCTTGAATAAATATTTAACAATTTCTAGTGAATATGACTCCTACACTATTTAATACAAAGGATTTACAAAGGTTTTGTATTTTTTCTGTCAAATCTGTAATGAAATTAAATTATCATACATTTTCAGAGTAAAAGAAATGCTTCCCTTGTCAAAATTCCTCTGCTAATCATTATCTACTGCATGCAATACTGGTGGATATGTGGGCCTTGAATAAAATTTCAGTGAAGATTACTGTATTTAGATATTGAAAAAGAATATAACACAACTTACATTCACTGAGCTCCTGAACTGTTCAGACTTACTGTGAATATTGTTACTCAATTTGTCATTTAAGTTCATGCAGCTGCTGAATTTATATCGCAAATGTTTACAGATACTTGATTCAGGTTATAGAGCAAGATCATTAACAAAAAAATATAATTTATGTATGAAAGCCCATATCACGTGGATTTTATTTCTGATTTTTTTTTTTTAATTTTACCGCCTACGTGAACATAAACAATATATCTATTCAGAATTATAAACAAATGCCAAGTGTGAAGATTTTTTTTTTATAATTTTAAACTAGATAACATAATTAACATAGTAGATACTGTGAATTAATTCTGCTTTCCAGGATCATAGTGTTGGTTACTAGCAATTCTTCATGAATGCATTGATAATTGCTTTATTAATTTCTGATTAGTTTGGATTTCATTAGTGTAAATAGATGAGGAATATTATAACCCTAGATTAAGTTTTCATGACCTTATTTTAGATTAGAAATGTATATTATATTTTCAGGCAAAGAGAAGTAATTACATAAATATTCTTTTTAAAGGAAGATGTATTAAAAAAACCCCACAGCTAGTCAAAAACTAACATTCAAACTGTTTTGGTGTTATTGGTAAGCAGTGTCAGAAGTCATTATAATCATGGACTTCTAAAAACGGCATTTTGAGTAGAACAATTCAGAAGAGCTATGACTTAGATAGATATAACTTTTTTTTTAACATTTAAATTAAGAAATCCGTGTGAGTACTGGCACCTCATCTGGATGTTTATGCAAATATTTCATTTTTACAATTTCAAAATACCTCAGAAGTTTGCAGTAGAATAAAGAAATTCTCTTTGTCTTCTTCATCTTTAACCTTAAAACAAATCCTTGGTTTTTAAAGTCCTTTTTCTTGACCCGTTGGCTTACTGGAGTATCAGTTTGATCAATAGGAGGATCAACTTAAATCTAGAGCACTTGTTTCTTCTCTGCATTTTCTTTGGATCTAAATAGCTATTTTGTTAATTATCTCAGGGATAAGTACTGTTTGTCTCTATTAGTGTTACTTTTTTTCTTTTTTTTTTTTTTTTTTTTTTAAACATCCCTGCCTTTTCCCCTTCTCTCTTGTAAGCTTGGGAAAACACATCCCAGCAAGCCATTCTGTTCACATTCCCCACAATGATGCCATGAAACACCCAAGATACTGTCCTTTGGCATGGAGAGAGACGTTTTAAACTGTGAGCATTTTAGCTCCCTGTCCTAAGTAATATTCTGCAGCTGGAAATCTTCCCATTTATCAGTGCATGAGGCACATAAGATCTGTGACATCTATTTATTACTTACCTTGATCACAATTTCATGGACTAATAAGTCCATTTGTATTTATTATTTAATATTGTATTGCTTTAGCTGTTGAGGCTTGGCCAGTATGCAGAGTAAAAACTGTGTATAGAGTTCATACCCTAATGATAATACAGGTTAAAGGTTTTGGTTGTTTGCTTTTCTTCTTTTTCATTAAGTGGACTATAACCATCACAAGTGATTTACTACACTGCACCAGACACACATTGGCTTTCTGTCTCAGCAGAGCTTCTGCTCCCACATTCAGGAAATACCAAATAAATACTAAGTATCCTGGACTAACACATGCCTGCTCGAGCATAGGGAAAACCAAGAGAGAAGGAGAGCCAGATTCAGGCTCCTTATGCAGCAGAACCGCCGACACTACTTTCTGAATTTTCCCCCACATCTGTTTTTGGTTTCTTCTGGGGGAATGCAGGCTGGCACACAGATGGGCAAGAACCGCAAAGAGGGCTGCATGGAAGAGTTGAGGGTCAGACAGCATAGAGAGAGGGTCCTGAGGAAATTACACACAATTTCATGGGGTTAAATACTAGGAAAAGTTGCAGTAAATTCAGGTGAATGATAAATATCTTCCTTCCCATGAAGAAGGATTAAAATGATCTTCAAGGGCACACAAATTATATTCTATTGTTGTTGGGACAGAATTGTTTGCACCAAGGCACGTTGTGCCTCTGCTTTCCAATGGTTAAAGCACGTGTGAGACCACTAAGCACACAGATACAGAGAAGCAGCTGCCTTTGTGCAAATGGACTTTGGGGTTCTATTTCTTTTTAATCATAGGAACAGCAATTCATAGCATACAGTATTAAGTGCTGCTTCCTCTCCTTTCTCGGCTCCTGTATAATAACTTCAGCTTGCAGCAGGGTGGGGTATAGATCAACATTAAATTAAAAGGTTCAGACAGAATAATTTCTAGAGTCAAGTGTTAAATCCATGAAAATAAAGAGTTGGCAGTGGAAGTGCTGACATAATTATAGCAAAGTAAGCAAACACTTCCATACTTAGGAGTATGTAAACTGATGCTTTTAAAACTGCTTCCCTCCCTCTGGGAGACCAAGGTGGCAGAGGTTCATATTAAACACAGAAATCAGGACTTTGGAGGCTCAGCTGTCATTACTTTTGCACAGAATCCTGAGATTCTCTTACTTTAGTTTCATATTTACAGCACTGCAGGGTATGTAGTGACACACAAACCCAAAATAAATATATATGTATTTTTTAATCCCAAACTGAATGGGAAAACAGCATGTACAGAAAGTAATAAGGTATAGCTCAAGACTAGTGTGAAAATGAACAAATCACAGGCAAGCATTTTTTTCAAGTTTAGTTTCTGATGTGTTTGTGTTTTCTGATGAAAGCTGACAGGTAGAACAGTTGCTTTTTAAGAGACTGATGGAGTCACAGGAAGACAGGTGACAGGAGCAAACGAAAACAATAGAAACATCAGCTCTACCTGCCCTAACTTTCAAGAAATTTTGTCATAGGGCGTGACTTTTCTTTTCTTCTTTTCTTTTCTTTTCTTTTCTTTTCTTTTCTTTTCTTTTCTTTTCTTTTCTTTTCTTTTCTTTTCTTTTCTTTTCTTTTCTTTTTCTTTTCTTTTCTTTTCTTTTCTTTTCTTTTCTTTTCTCAGTTTTAGAGGAGGTCCCAGAAAGGGGTCCCACGTTTATTTTCTGGTTCAAAATTTGTGCTTCTTTATTTGCACTTCTTAGTTAAGAAGGAAAATCTAATGCCATGTTTTGTGAGTGTGGCGGGACAGAGAGACACATATGAACATGACTGTGAGCCTAAACTCCTGGCACTAAGAAAACAGAAAAGATTTTAATGTGGGCCTAACTAATAATAGGAAATGAACAAACTGCCTTTTGTTCTGATATCCTTATAATATGCTTCAGTAATAACTCTACTTTAGAAAGGCTTCACTTTCATCCCACAGAGACTTTGAAACAAGGGGGAAATATGTTATTCCTGAAAACTCTTATGTGACTTAACTTGAAAATAGATAGAGGGGAGAACAAAGCTTTCTCCTTTAAACTCAAAGAAGAATGTTAAGTAACACGTTACAGATACACAGAACAGAGAGAGAAGTGTGCCTGAAAAGGCCTCTTTTCCTGGCCCCAAAAGTTCAGACCCATGGCTTAAGAACTCTTTCTTTCTTTCCTAAATCACAGAAGTCTAGTTTAAGATATCATGAGAATATTGTTTTAATTTAAAAAAAAAAAAATGGTAGGAAGCATGAAATAGTTTCTTGAAATGCCTCCGAGACATCCTCAGGCTTCCCTTTGTAGCATAAAAACTACACATACTGGTTGAAGTTCTCAACGTTCTGTGCAATAACAACAGTTCTAAAAGTGTTAAAGCATACAACCATCTGACACTACAAGGACTGATACTTTTGAATGTTAGCAGGGAATTTTATTTATGAGTATTCATTTGCACCATAAAAATAGGTCCTCAGAACAACAGATCATTTAGACAGATACCTGGTAAAGCAAATAAGAAAATTTCAAAAAGATTTACTAGTCAATTGCCTGTATCAATAACAATCCTCATGTTTGGAGGATTATGTGGTCTGTCATCTCAGAGCTCCTACAGGAATTAAATGGTACTTCAAAGCAGGGAGGGAGAATTTGGAGAGAAAAGGAAAGATGAGGAAAGAAAAACAAATAACTCATTAAAGAGGGTGTTCAAGAAGACATAAATCAGTCCAGAAATACAAATGTGAGACAAAGAGTTAGGGCAAGACTTGCTTTAGCCCAAATACCAGGAGATTTATAGCTAGGATTATTACTCTTAGCCTCAAATGGTTTAGATATAAAGTATTAGACCTGTACTGGGAAGGACAGTGTCAGAGACAATTCAGGTATAAAAGCAATAGAACTTAACAAATCTTATTCATGTCTTATTGCCATTTAATAGACTAATGTGTTATTCTCCACATTTATTTAGTCATTCTTTACTTTAAAATCCTTTTACATCCCTATTAAGGTCATGTCATCTAAATTACAGTACTATAAGTCCCACAAAAATTATATTCTGAAATGAATTCATTGTGCATTAGATGCCCATAAAGTTTTAATATTGGTAACATTGCATAAAATGGGAGGAAGTCTATTGGATCAGTGAAATACTTGGTCTGAGAATAAACACACTGAGTTTAAATTCATTATCAGGGAATGAAGCATTCGGCCCTGCTCCCTTACATCTTGCATATGTGCAGTGACATGGTCTTCTGTGCAAAATGCAACCAGATTTTGCACTGTTGTAACTAAACATATTCCAACACAAACTAAGTCACTGTAGCTGCTGAATTACAAGCAGCTTGTGTCCAGGGACCCTATGGTTGGTACTAAATGGATTAATTATTCACATTGATTGTATTGATCCATATGGCCTCCCTGATCTCTCTCTCCAAAACAAAAACCAAAATATATACTCATATTGAATTTGATCTAACTTTAGCAGGATATAATTTATATTATTATCTTAATTTTCTTAGTTCTTTTCAAACAGCATTCTAAAGAAAAGGGGGTTAACTTTTCTTTAACGTGAAAAGGTCTTTCTTTAAAATGTGAATTAATCGATTTTTCAGATCCAGGATATATTGTATACTTGCTGTCTATATCCTAACATAGGATTATCACTGATAACTAGTCTCTTATTCAGCTTTTAGTCTAAAATACCTCTACCACCCTCATACAAAACGTTTACGAACATGTTACATGGCTTTTGAACACAGGATGTCTCAAAGGTTCATATGGATCACGCCAAGTTTTGCTTTCAAGGCAGTTTTTAAACAGTGAAAGTATAGCTGGGACCAAAATATTAAATTTATTTTCTTCTCCAGTGTCATTTCACAATTGCCCAGGTTTCTATTTTCTGTTTATAGCCCTTATTCTCTGAGCTCCAATGCCCTGGAGGCCACCCATGGGTTCATAGACAGCTGGTTAATCAGTCCATTTATCCAGCTCAATTTCGATGGTCCTCGCCTCGCCTTATATAAAGATCTGCCTCAGTGCGCAGTTACCTTGCCAAAGGATCAGAGCCATGTTGTCATGCGAGTTCAGCAAACACGGCTATGGGAAATGCACTCTTCAGCAGCAGCAGCATGAAAGTGTATTGAAAAGCCTGTCAGAATCAAGGTTTAAATGGAAAGCCACACAGTGAAAAGAACATTTTAAAAACCTCAGGATGCCTGTACAACAGTAAGCACCGGCATGCTTCGTCTCTGTTCCTCTTCAGTAAGGAGTTCAAATGTGTGCTGGCCCCAGCCTTCAACTCAGAGCTAATTGTTGTGCATGGCAGGGCCTCTAGCAGGGTTAGTCAGATGTTTTGCACAACAGGCAGAAGGTACAGAGAGCATCAAAGGGGAAGCCCACTTAACAAAATTTTGGGAAGAGGAAGGGCACTTAAACCCTGAAACAGATCACTCTGCTGAAACAGACCTTGCACCTGGACAAGTAGCCTTAAGGCCATACTCTTGACAGTCTGATTAGGGAACAGGCTCAGACTGGAAACTAGCAAAGTCAAACCAGCAACTGAAACTGCAGCTTGGTAAGCAGACAACATAATTTCCATAAGGTATACTGGGGGAGATCCAGGCAACCAATGAGTACAAACTCTAAACAGCCCACTCTATAGCTTTACTTCTCTCCATTTGTCAGCAAGCTGTGTATTCAGACACCAATCTGAATCTACTCTCCCTAGATAGATAACATTCTTCCCTACGCTACAAAATTTGACCATTTTTCTGCTGAGAGTTCATTGCAGAGGATTTGTCCCTGATGTTATCCCAGCCCCTAAAATAACACTAGCAACAGGTCCCTTGTTTTAGCACATTCCCTATATCCCTCCAGTCAAAGCTGACAGGTTTTTACTTAATGAAATTTGAATTCCTCCTGAAGTGCAGGCCAGCAGTTTCACTAGGAGCAACTCAGAAAAAGACAATGCTTAGAAATTAAATACAGATATAATAAAGAGAGCAAGCATTCATCTTGTCTAGCAAACGACACCATGAATTTAAGAAAAAAAGGACAACAAACACTCTCCTCTGTCTTCAGCTAGAAAAAAAAGGCCTTTTGACCTCCTGAAAAAAAGTATAGAGCAGAGAAGGAAAACCAAAGGCCAATAAGCACGATTATTCTTTAAAGAAGCAATAGTAAACTAATGCATGTATACAATAAAACAGCTCACAGCATCGCATTCCCTCAGGCATATCTGGAAAGCAAGAAAGCAACCACACAAGACACTTTTCCATGCACACTGAGGACTAGCCACAGGATGACAAGGACATCTCATAATGACTTGTACAAGGGCAGAAAATCCTCTATGCTTTAATGCCATAATTGGAAAAAACCAACTTATTCTCACAGATTCTGTGAAGTCATGCACTTAATAGCATTGCTGTACCTACACCCATGTAGTCATGCAAGCAGTGCCATCTTTCAGACTGTCATAAAACACAGGCTATGACCAACCTGCAAAACTGCAGTTTCTTCTACCAGGAACTCTGAACCCATTATTCTGATGGCTATGTCAGCCTACGTTTGGACTTAGATAACCTCCCTCATTTGAATGCTGTGTAACTACAGGATCTTAGCACACATCACAGATGTGTTTCCACCAGAAGACATCTTGATCATCCTAGAATTAAATCTGTAACATCAAAATGTACATTGCATATACCATTCCCACAGTAACTGGCACCATGGAGCAATTGTCTTTATTTTCACTCTCAGTCTACTACGCCTAGTTTCCTTCCTGATGTCCTATTCTGCCTTCAGACATCATTGATGAAATATCCTTCCTACAATCTCCCATGGCCTTTGTGAGCATTCTACTCACCACCTGTAGTAGTCTGGATACTGAGGACCAGTTGACATTGGTGAGAATGATCAGAAGCAGTGTGTTCAGAAAACATAAAATATCTTACAACGTCTTTAGCAGGCAACGAGAAGCTATAATAATGTCATTATACTGGCTTTAAATTCTCATATTTTCTTCTTCCTTAGAGGTGTGCCACCGCACTCAACATAGAAAATAGTGCAATATAAACTGAGCAACTCTTGAGTAATAGTCTCTAGGTCCTTGACAAAAACCACATCATCATTAATGGGGTATTTCAGACAATGTTGTGACTACCATGATGACCATGAGACTGTCAAAACCAAATCACTTCCTGCCTTCACTCACACCCATTTTGACATAACTATTTTTTATATTAATTTGATATTAATCCTGATTGTGATTTGGAACCCTGTTTTGTACTCAGATTTGCCTAGGTATATACAGATCAAAGCTCCATTTTTTTGAAAATAACCATATTTTGTGTTCATATAAATACAATTCCAGCAATTTTTCTATGGTAGAATTCCCTTAATGGCACAGAATCCATTAAGAGGTACATATTTGTTGTTCCACTTAGAAGTCAGCAGCAAAACCAGGGAAATCTCATACTTAAAATGTTGGTAATTGTAAGCACATTTTCAATGCTTCTTTCTTCTCTGTCTGGCAGCAAGCAGAAGCCAAGGAAAATTTTCTGTGTGCAGTGAATACCATATTCCCACATGAGGAAAGAAATGTACGATATCGGCTCCCTTGTCAGATGATCCCCACTCAACCTGAACACTATCTTTGGAGCATCTTTCCGATACTAGTTCATCCTGCATTTTTCCTCTTTCAGTGAATAATAACTGAGAACACAAAATGAGGAAAAAAAATCACCAAAAATCGCCGTAGTAGGATGCTTCTTTTGACATCAATCACTGTTTACCAGGGGAAAATATTGTTGTTGGTTGGGTCTAATCTATTACAAACTGAAGTTGTTACTCTGAACACTTGATCTGCAAAATGAATGCAGTAGACAGAGCTAGCAGATGCTAGCTGCGTAATCTGTGCTCTGCTTTCAAGTACACAGGTGACTGTAGAGCACCATCAAGATAAAACAGAACAAGACTGGGCTGCTTAAGAGAAAAACATCTTAAAAGCTGACACTTTACTTGGAGTAAGGCTAATTCTGGGGCTGAACCCTCTGGAACAGCACACTGGAAACTCTTCTGCCTGTCAGCTCTGCTATCTGCAATTTTCATGTTTTAACATTCTGGTACCTTGTTTTGGCACCTCTTTCCATGGAAGAAAAACCCTGCTTCGGATTAGCAGGAATGAAGTCTAAGGTGAAAGTGCGTTATATATATTTTCGATACAACATCAAATATCTAGACACACAATATGCAAAATATCAATGTAGCAACTGTGTGAAAGACCATAATGTTGTTGCAATATATAGGGGTCAAGTAGGTGGTTGACCTGCTTCTATAGGAGGTCTCAATTAGTCAACTAAAATGCTACAAAATAAACATGAAATTAATGTCTCAGAATGTCACTAAGAGCAAGAAATTTTTGCTAAGCAGCTTTAGTTTTAGTTGCATTTCTTAGATGCTCTCTTGGTATATATTCTTTTTTTCTCTGATATTTAGCATCATCATCAGCCTCCCGGAAGTCAGGGACCTGAATCTGATGGTATTTTGGAGATATGAACATTTCATTTCAACTTTCAGTTCATTTCAGTAAGGCCAAATGTAAAGTCAGACACAGTAACAGCAAAAATCCTCCATGGTACTATAGTGTGTTCTGCCAGATAGTGACTCTAAAAGATTAAAGAGTTACAGTGACTAATAGGCTGCATGTGAGCTTTTAATATGATCTGTCCAATAGAACAGCACAACCCTTTAGATGTAAAAGTAAGTGAATACCAAATAAGAGCACACCTACCTAACACAAGTTTGATTGCTCTCATGACTAGTCTTATATCCTCAGATCAAGAAAAATGTTGAAAAGCAGTTACCAAAGGAGCAGAGAATGACTGGAGGATGAAAAATATATACAGACCAAAAGTCTCCAAGTGTTAAGTGTATTTATCTCAAAGAGAAGCAAAGAGGTAAGTTGATCACAACCTGTACGTGGATACACAGAGAACAGAGCACCTCAGTCTAGCAGATGTAGGTTAACACGCTTCAATGGCCACAAGGTGAAACCAGACAATTTCAACCTAGAAAGCGGTTAACATCTGAAAGTAATTAATGATTAGGTTTCTAAGAATTGTGGAAGGGCTTTTATTCAATACGGGATTTTTTTTATTTTTTTTTTTCAAAAGGTGTGCTCTAGTTCAAATGCAGCTATCTAGGTTTCAACAGGAATGAATACTGCCAAGTCCTACAGCTTTGTTATGAAAAAGGTTAGATTAGATCATCACAGCAGTTTTTTTGGAAGCCATTAAACATATTAAACCTACCATGAGGAGTTTGAGATTATTTATGACAAGATATCATAGATGGCATGGAATAGGAATGAACAATGCAGAAACTTTTTTTTAGGAAACAGAAATTACTTGAGTGAAATACAGAAATAGTTGTACAGAAATAGAAATGTCAGAATTAACACTTAGAACAGATACAGAGCAGATAACGCCCATCATTAGGGGTAAATCTCTATGAAATATTCCTGAAGGGGATTATTCTTATTAAAATAGTTATCTAATGGACTCCCACAATGAGGTTCAACTTCTTAACATGCAGCTGCTGTGTTATCATGCTCTGCTGGCTGAAAAATGCTGGTAATGGCAATAGGTAACCAACCATGATACAGGAGTCACCCTCACCCATTTTAGTAAAGGAATCTGTACAGATGGCTCTAACCCACCAGTGTTCTTTGCTTCCTAATATATGTCAGCCTTTCAGTTTAATAAGAGACATTAATCATTTGAAGACATCTATGCAACTTCTGACATTTATAATACAAAAACTGAATCCTGGAAGATAGAGTCAGGACTGTGACATTTGCAACCTGTTCCTCTCAAACTCAATCTTTACAGAACTCAAATAAGGCCAGCCGAATTGCCCACATGCCAGTACTCTGCATCGGTCTCATTTGAAGTCCGAGCCAGGGCAACACAAAGTAATATCAAACTAAATAGTATCAAAAGCATAAATCTATGCAAAGACATCAATTAAGAAATATGAAGAATACTAGAGGTGAGTTCCTACCAAACCAAGTTGAGTCCCCACACCATTAAACACAAGCTCCTTAACATCTTCCATTCTTATTGTTCAAGAAAACCCTGTTGATAGAGAATTTTTTATCAGAAGTCCTTGCTATGAAACAATGAAAACCCTGCCCTTTCTCCTTCTCAGCTTCTTATTCTTCCTCGCTCAAAATATTGACAATTTTCATATATACTTTGAAATGAGTCAAAACAAGCTGTTTCCCTCTGGAAAGTGGAAACGCAGTATTTTATTTCTGTAATTACTTGAAATGATCTGGGTTTTGTTAAATAAATGTAAAACAAAATGTACACTGTCTTACAGGAGCTCTGATTCCCTCCTATCCTACAGACCTATCAAAGGCTGTAAGCAAGCAAAGAAAGTGGTGAGTAGAGGAAAATAATAGTTGACCAGCACCCCCTGTATCATTTAACAGCAGCTACCTTAGAAGACATTTAAGACAGTCTCCTGGTTGAGAGTTTCCATAGATTTATCATTCCTACATTTTTTGCCTTTCCCAGAAAGTAGATAAAAAAGATGACAATTTAGCTTGACTTTTAGTTTTGCAGTTACTTTTAGGGGACCCCTCCAACAGTTCGTGAGAACCTTATTCACAAAAGTTATAAATAATGTAAACAAGAGCTTATTCCTATTTGTTGCCTTTTCTGTATTGGGATTAGAAGCATTTTCCATTACTACTAACATCTATTGTTTACAGTCATTTACCTGTGTTCACCACAAGTTAAACAAGCTCTAATTTTTATGTCTGCTTGGTCTGTGGTCAGTCTACTTCAAAGGCACTTTGCTAAAGCAGAGACAAAGCTATAAACCCTTTCTTGCATGCCCATGTCCTCTAGATAGATATCTCACACCACAGGCATGTAATTTGAACTTGTAATAGAGATCTGAACAATTAAATAAGTTTCAAACTTTTTCTTTCCCTTTTTGCATACCCGTCTTCCTGAATGAATGGGCCATGCTCAGGTATGGAGGAAAGAAAGAAAATACATTTAAAAAAATCTAAAACTGAGATTTAGGAGATTCAGGAGACACTTACATTTCACTTAAGCAAAAATGAAAACACCTGTTAAAATCTTTTCATCCACAGTAACATGCGCATATGGACTCTATAATACCATGAATGTTTTTCTTAGTAGCTGTGGCCACTTACATCTGTTTCACTCCCTAGCTTCTATCTTGGAAACCCATTCCCACCAGGACATTAGCTGTACAATCTGTAAACCCTTTTGTGAACTGACGTTAAGAAACCTGGTATTATTTTTCCTTCAAGAGTCACTTACTGCATTCTGCTCATAGTGCAGTCCCATGAACATTTTTGCTACAGCTGTGGGAGAAGAAGGTGGGGGGGAGAATGTACGTGGAACCACCATTTAGTCATGAAACCCTTTTCCCACTCAAATGTGCTTACAAACCCATTTTGACCTTCTGAGACAAGCAAGAAAAGTAGGATTCTGCTGCCTTTTACCAGTTCAAGTCTCAGGGAATGAGAGAGGAGGGATGTCCAGACCAGCATACTAATTGCATAAAATTTGCATATGATATTTTGCACTAACATTTAGGAAGACTGCACACCATGATGAGTTTTATTTAAGGAGAGCCCAGATCTGGAGGCACTGATATCTGTGGAAATTAAGTTGTGCCTCCTGAAGAGAATTACCTTTCATCTTCAGAAGAAGAGAATTCCTGACACACTATGTTTACACTTTCTCACACACATTAAACTAGCCATCAGTGGTGGGGCAGATGCAGAATCAGTGGCTAGTCCACTCCATCTCTTTACATGTGAATACGTGACCAGAGTGGGACTGGAACTTTCCCCACAGGAATGCTCTTTGCAATTTTTTTCTTCTCTGATTGTTCACAGGGCAGCCAGAAGGAGCTGGACTTTATTCTCCATGCCTTAATTACAATCACTACTAAGACATGACACAGGTATTCCCACAAACTATTATGCTATTGAAAATAAATTAATTATTTGAGCTCTGGAACAAAACTCCACTGTATACTCTAGATTTGAATAGCATTTCTAAAAAATGTACAGACTAAAACCACTTTGTCAGTAAGTAGCGATGTGGAATATAATGGTAATTAAAATGCGTTTGCAAGAACTTTAAATGCAAATTAAACTACAAGATTCTTGCAGAATCACCATTTTTCATTCCATATAACAATAATCAGAATGATGCAAACACTATGCTTTGAATGTATAAGATTAAATTTAAAAAACATGCTGACAGTTAAAATTGTGAAGTTTGGATTCTTACCAAATGACTCAGTAGAGCTTACTACAGTACATTTGCTTTCTGGAATTCCTAGAGCAACCATGATTGGGTTTGTTATGTAATAAGCAGATAGCGATCATTTGTTTCAAAATGGTTATTTATTCTAGAAGGAGGTGCTGCCCAGTTCTGCAACGGATTTTGCATTTTTGATCACAGGAACATCACCTGCCAACAAGAAGCTCTTTGTGCCTCTTTCTTTTTTTTTTTTTTTTTTTTTTTTTTTTTAAAAAATATGTCACCTGATCCTTTTCCTTAATTCTTCTTACAATGTATTTCCAAAAGAATTTAAAGACTCCATAGGTATGTGGTGGAATACAAGTACCTTTAATTCAGCATTTTCAGTTCAGATTTCATCCAGGTCAAATAGGAAAGAAAGACTGTGTAAATCATGTTGCTATCAAATAGGTGTTAACGTGTCTTCAGTAAGGTGTATGGAACATTCATCTCAGTTCTCAAAAGCCAAACATATGCAGACTCAGAAACATCACTGCCACATCTGATACTAATTGGCTATAAGCTGGGTCTCTCTCACAACAGGGAGCTAAGGAAATGATAAGTCAAGGAGACAGAACAAACCTGTCATTATCTGAGATAAAGGTATAAGCATGGCATCTTGGTGATACAAGCAATGTCACTGCCCCAGGTATACAGTTCTGTAGATAAAAAGTTCTTCGCAGTTGTCAGTATAGGACCATTCAGAGACACCCATATTCATTAAAACTAAACAAAAAGATCACTTTTTGAGCAAAACCACAGATTTTTCACAGGGACCAATTAAGAAAAAATGATGCTTTTACATTACAGAGAAAAAGTGATTTGTCATGACTTTTGCATTCTTACTCAAGCAGTTTTGCAATGCAGAAGCTAGGCACACTTCTTACTGAAAGTAGTTGCTGGTATGTTGGTAGTTTGTGTTGATCTTTTTATTCCCTATCTCTTATCTCTTAATAGGCAAAAGAAAATGCTTACATCATAACTTTCTATGCCTTTTTTTAAACTAGACTTCTAACTTGGCAGTTATGCCTCTTTTTTTGGAATGCCTTCATTAAAAATCAATGCACATATACATTTTCAGAAACAGAAAAATACAACTTGATTCACGTATTTCTGCAACACTTCTTTTTTTTCCTGTTTCACCTTTTCTATAACTCAGCAGGAGAATATCTCAGCATTGTCAAATTGTGGAACTGTGGAACTTTTTATTAGATCTGTCGAGCCCACACACACTGTAATGCCTGGTTATAAATTTGAAACGTCCATATCTTTCAAAATAAAGAAGCTTATTTCCTCCTATAACCAAAATGCATTTGATTCAATTATAAATTAATTATATTCATTTAAAAGTTTCTGTAATTTGATATGTTGCAGAACATCGTATGACAGTATATAACAGAAATAAAAATATTTCAAAATAAGAAATTACCTCTGACATAATTAATAACAAATCTGTGTGAGCTAAATCTAATCTTCTTTGTCTACAGAGAAACATAAAGTAAAACGAAGCTCCATTATCTCAACTATGTCCATAGTCCTGGAAATTACATGGAGTTACCAGTTTTAGCCACATAAGCTACTTCTTCATTTCAAATACCAGAAAGTTGTGCGGATATTTCGATTTTCAGAGGAAAGAGTAAACCAAGAGTCTAGGAGATTGAGTAATCATTAGCTTGGAGTACCTGGTATCTAATAGCCCCCATAAATGAATATGTGGAGGTAAGATCATTCTCCTCCATTTGCCACTTTGTACAGTGCTGTACAAAATGCAAAATTTTACTCTGTTAACACTCCTGGGAGTACGTTGGTGAGTGGTATGCTAAAACATTTTGCACTGATTGTGTCAAGGTAACTGGCCACCTGGTCACTTTCTGTCTTGCAGAAAATATATTTGTTCTTTATTATTTTATTCTGAATTAAAATTTACAAAGTCATTATCCAGGCTGAAAAATAAATGCTTTGCATTGTACACCTAAGGAAACATAAACAAATTCAAGTGACATTTCTAAGTAAGAAAAGGTGACTTTTCAGAGGATTGGAAAGTATGGAAAGGATAGCAAAAGCATGGAAAAGGAATCTGTGGAGGTAAAAGACAGAGGGAAGAGGAGATGATATTTCAAGAAGTTTCACTAACATCTTTAGGAAAATATGTTTAACTCAGTTTCCTTTAAAAACTGAACGCCAGTAAAAGCAAATGTCTCATTGTATTTTTGCACCTACTTTAATTTGCTGTGTTCTAATATTCTGAAGCTTAGAACTAGGTTAACTACTTTAAGTTCTTTAAATGCTACTGAATTTTCTGTTACATTTTCATATAATTAACAGAAACTTGATATATGTTATTAATTAAAAAAAAATATGTTTAAAAACTCCACACAACAGAAAATCTTAAGCAGCATTAAAACTGCTGATTTGCCATTTGCTCCTAAGGCTACACAAATTTATTCTTCATACCTCTGGAGGACCAAGTTTAGGATGATTCAATAAATCCACCATTTAGAATCTGTGAAAGGAAACCATTAGCAATTAATGCTAATGTCTAAATGGATTTAGATGTACTGTACTTTTTCATAAGTGATATGCAAAAAAACTTTACTCCCAAGGGAAAAGAGACTAGTATTATTCAAATAACTAATTTCAATACTTTATGTCCCTGTTAATACCAGTATAAAAACTGAGCTGTTATTTTGACATCCAATTGAAATACCACATTCTTCAGCCCTGTCTACATGATAACAGAATTGTATTCTAAAATCATGATGTTCGCATAATAAAAGGATTTCCCACCTTGCATTTCTATATTTATACTCATTCAAGGACCTTAGAAGATTTGGTTTCCAGCCTTCCCTCTGCTTGATCTATCTTTCATCTTTTTATATGAGCCCAGCCTGTCATTTCTGGAGGTATATAATGTTTATTTGGGTTTGGGACACTGTCTATGCCATCAGTGTGGCCATTTTGAGTCAGGTCTAAACATATTCATAAGCTTCAATAGGGTCTTTCTGTCTGGGAAAATCAGAAGATTGAAGTGCTTGATCATTTCCACAGAATATACTCTAATCTCCTATTTCACACAATCCAGACGCCTAGGGAAAATTAGACAAATTAAACAGACCTTTCAACAGAGAAAACACCACATCACAACAGATAGTTTCCATTTTAAAAGTTGAAGCACTGCTCTGGAATGAATGTAAATAGGCCCCATGATTTCTGTAAAAGCTTCACATACACTTATTTTTAATAAACACTTAATTTTTAAGTCTAACATCATTCATGTTATTTAAAACCTCTCCTATACACTCACAGACAGAGACATACATGTGTGTAACGTATTAGAAATAATAAAAAAACATACATATGGATATTTAACTAGGTCACAGAGTAAAGTATTAACAAATATTTTTCCCTCATAAACCAGTCTTTTTCAATTTTCTTCTCTCTGTGCCATTATAATATTAATCATTCAGAAATACTGGTATGAACACTCATAGTCAAGAAACTATATGCAAATCTCAAGAGCCTCATATTTGTTCTTTCATTCCTTGTTATTTATTCATCAATTTTTATGCTCAAATTAATAATTTTTAGGTGTCCATTCCATGAGAAGAAAGTTTGATATGCATCATCAGTATGACTAAACAATAGATAAAATGAACACTGAATATTTTTGGAAATAACTGAGGAATGAGAATTATCTGCACATACTACTTGGCAAGCATTAATAAATTTTTAATCAGTTTTCAGAACACATGACTGGACAACAAATACTACACACACACAAAAAAAAAGATCCTCAATTAATTGATTTTTTTTAATAAATGCTGTTCAACTGGTTCTTGTATTCATTATATTCTAAGAGTCTCATACAAAGCTGCTATCAACAGTAATGTCTTCAGTGACTTTAAACAGGCTTTAGATCAATTTCTGAGACTACATTAGGGCTGCCTAAATTCAGTCATTTACATTGATGCTGCTGGAAGCACAGTGCAGGCCTTAGTGACCCTACTGAAGGTTTGATGTGTTGGTTTGGTTGGGGTTTTTTCCAGCAAATGGGTGCTCTACCTTGGTGACCACAACACTTACAAGCCTAATTGCACTTACCTGAGACAGTTAAATTAGATACTAGCTATCTGGGTCGTTGCCAGAAAGTCACGTTTAGAAAGCAATTCAACTCAATGAAGTTCTGAAATACCTTCTGGAGGTGCCTATTTCTGCCCACTGACATTGGAAACAGCCTAGAGCAACTAGATCCTTAAGCATCTCCATTGAACGATGAAGTTCAGGAAGGGTTTATGTGTGCAATAGCGGTTGTCTTTATCACAGCAGTTCCAAATAAGAAAGTGCATAACTCTTGAAAACTAATACATCTTTTGTTGACCAATATAATGTTCCCAAGGCTTGATAATTCATTAGTTAAATAACTGTAACCATAGTTACAGAGATAATTTGGAAAATATGCTGCAAAAGAGAAGTCAGAAATGATAGTTTCTCTCAGAGCCAATATAAAGTGAAAGTTCAATTTTATTGTTTCATTCTTTTCCATGAAACCTACAATGAATCATATGAAGACTAGTTCATAAATTAGCAACATCAACTCAGGAGAACTGATAACAGGGTACACAAGGCCTCAGCTCTGTGTGCCACAGTGCAGCAAAGAAAACAAACCATTAGGATGCATACGGAATGAAAAAGATTGTAATACAGAAAATGTGCTGATGTCATTGCATACATGGTAGTTCTGTAGGTATATCTATGAAACTGCTCATTTCACTTCATTCACTTTGGGAACAGAGGAACTGCATGTGGTGGTGACGAAAATGATTATGATCTGCAGTAAAATTCTAACCTGGAGGGGGAACGGGAAAACCAAGACATGTTAATTCAGTGAGTGGAAAGAAAAAAAAAAACACAGAGAAGTAAGATAAATATATCTAAAATGCTAGACAAAAGGTGGACAGGGATTTTTTTTTTAATCTCTATAGAAAAAGAAACTCATGATAGTAAAATGTGGTAAAAAATGAGAAAACTTTTATACAAAACAAAACAACTATTCGATGAGATTTATTGCCACAAAATACATTTGTAGCCACAAAGTCGGAACGGTTTAGGAACAAGCAAAGAAAAATCATAAGACAGAAACTACTTTAAAACAAGCAAGAGAGATATAAACCCTTATATTTCAGCCATACAATGACTTCTCCCTACTGGGAACTTTAAAAAAAAATGTTGCCAGTAAGCAGATTCTTACCTTTCTCTGAAACAGCTGTTGCTTGTTGCTCACAGAGATAGTAAGTGGAATACATCTGTTCCTTTGTATCTTTTTTCAAACATGTTCTGGGAACCTGCATGAAGGATGCATTTGCTTAAAAATGCTAAGCATCAGCTTAAAGCTATAGGCAAAGTTAGCTCTGCATCCAGACTTTTGTCTACTTTTCTTTAGGTCATCAGTATCAAGCTACCATGAATACTTTAGTATATATGTATGGAAGAAGAGGGTGGGTAGTTATATAACCCACTGAAGAGGAACAAGGTATATTCATTTGAAGGCTCTTGTTTCGTCAGCTCTAATCCTTAGCCTTCAAAAACTTTATCTTTTGAGGTCCAGCCTTCTGGACCTTCTTCTTAGCTGTATTATGAGAATTGTATTATTTACAGTCTTGATTTTTCTTTGTTCCCTCAGGTCCAAAAGAGCTTGTGTTGGCTTCACACCAATTAAGTGGGGGTGTGGGTGTATATAATTTCAGGCACCTTCTGACCATAGCAAGTGAAATGGCAACTAAAAAAACATTTCAGATACAAAAGACACATCCTAGAATGGCATATGTTTGAGAACAGAGCAGTTCATTCCTTTCTGATCTGAAAAAAAAAAAAAAAAAAAAAAAAAAAAAAAAACCAGAATACACAAACAAAAAAATGAGGCCAAGGAACAGGCAAAGCTCCTAGGGCTTTGGAAAACCACAGGCACTGGAGCAGTTTCTTGAGGAGTTAATGCAGCCTGCAGTAACTCAGACATTAGCAGTACTCTCAGTTCATCTTCTACATAATGATGAGTCAGATTGAATTTTTTAAAATAGCATTTGTATGATATAGGCTTTTGACTGCTGACAACAATTTAGTTCATAGCAATGCTTCTGTTTCAATTCTAGCTAACTTGTTGCAAAAATAGCCATAGCATAGTTCAAAGATCACCATCCTGAGAGAAAACATTTTGCATGATGATAAGCAAAAAGTATATAAACTCTGCAATTACTAGTCATGTTTAAACAAAATTAAAGTACAGCTGAATATACCCAGAAGGATGAAATGCTACCTCAAATATCCTGGTAGAGAAAATAATTAGTCCTTAAAAGTTATCCAAATTAATCAAGAATAATAGGAGAGAGGCTACATCAGATCATTCTTCCTCACTTCTTCTTTAATTGCCTTCATTTTATATGCAGATACAAATTAGCCTTAGATCACACTTGTAAAATATTAAAATTCCAGTGGGATTACCATTGGGCTAATTTATATTCTGAAATGGATTATACATTGGATGCATTTTTTAAAATATGAAAATAAACAGCAAAATTTGTTTATTTTATTTAAAATTTAAAAAAAAAAATGTTTATATTCATTTCCTACAATTTGAATGCCTCTCTGGGAATCTGAAGACAAAGGTGTTTTTTCACAAAAAAAAACACCAAAGACCTGATTATGTCATCCAGATATCCTCCTTCCAGTACCAGATAAAAAATTGTTGTTATTTAGTATTTCTTCTGTCATTATAAGCTGAAACAGTCAGGGACCCATTGTACAAATAACACTGCGGTATTACCTGCCTCCCAGAATCACACTCTTTGGATTTAAAACACAGAAAATGACATGATAACAATATAGACAGGTATAACTGGATGTGTTAGAAATCATAGTGGACGTAATAATCATGAGTGATTGCCAGGATAACTATTTTTTGGTTTGCTTGTGCTTAGCACTTCTAAATACATTCAGCCTTGAAAATCCCATCTATGGAGCATGCATTGCTATACTAAAGCCCCGTGAGGGTGAATTAATAGTGTTCTTGTAATTCACACTTCCAGGAGTGCTTTTTTCATCAGTGTAAGCCACAGCGCTAATGCCACATCTTTGTACTTGTATTTCAACGCAGAAAACACCTTGGTTTGTACTACTTCATTTTGGCTATGATTCAACAAAGCACTTAAATATGAGCTTAACTTTAAAGCATGAGGAGTCTCTCTGATTATAATGAGACTACTCATGTGTTTAAGGTTAAGTATGTGCCTAAGTGTTTTGCTGGATTAGGACCTCGGATATTATTAACACTGATTTATTGGGGAATGTGGGGGTGGGGGTGAAAGAGAGAAAATGTATGTTTCAAGCTATAAGGTCTGACTTTTTATATATTAATATTGCCTGAGATGAAACATATACCTGGAATACAGGAAAAAGATGAGAATAGTTTTGTTCTGCATCGCAGAAATCCCAATAAATGTGTGATTGGGAAGATTGATTTCATATACAGTATCTTCCTCTTTCATTAGAAAGCCACAAACACTGCATTTTTTCAAAAGAATTATTATTCCGTTTGATTTATCAATAATGATCTTGCTGTAATTATGGCAGGAATAATAAATGGATCTTCTGTCTGCCATGAATTATGTTGCCTTGTGCACAGCTAGCCTGGTGGGCTTTAACGATGTCTCAGACAATTGAAACATTAAAGTTTGTTATGCAAAGCCAATTCCAGTGTAACAGAACTACAGATCTGTTTCTGAGCCAAATTTTTAGTCTCTAGTTTCATTTCATTCTAGTTTCATTCCCTACAGCCCACCACGGTCTGCTGGCCACCCTTTCTCACGCTGTACAGCACCTTGTGGTTCCGGAGGTCTTGCAGACATCAAGTGACAATTGATGGGGAGATATGCAGTGAGAATGACAGGTAGCAGAATCCCACCAGTGATCTGGGGCCTTCAGCACACCATCACATGGATCCTTCTTTGAATGGAAGGAATATGCCACAATTTTTGTCAGAGAAGATGTAACCTTCAAAGGACCTTACTGTCCTTTGTTAATTTCAGAGCCATTTTCTTACTAAAAATTTCATGATGGAGAAATAACTTGGCTACACTGATGGCTTTAGACTGAAGGATTTCCCAGTCTCACTTTGCATTTTGCCTGGCCATTTGGAGTGGTTACGCCTGTCACCTCATCACTAAATCCAGTAATGAAAATGGACCTTTTAATGAGTTACATACAATGCATAATTGCTGTAAAACTCTAACATCCTTTATGCAAATGATTCTTTGGAGATCATTAATTAGTTTTTGAGGAATATTAATTTCTTCAAACCAAAAAAAAATATATATTACTACAGGGAAATGAGCTTGAATTAGTTTTAACTATGATAAAATTACACTCTGTGACAATTAATCAAGTGGAGCACAAGAGAGCCTGGTTTAAAATGAAAAGTATACTGTTAATACTGCTTCCCATGGTTACAACTTATTAGTATGCATAAATAGTATTTTAAGAAGAATATAAGTTATCTGTGCTTCAGAATATTTCCTGCTTGCACCTTGATGTGAAAATAGCACAAATACCAATAGTTTAGAGATGTTCTTGTGCCAACATGATTCTAGGAACATATTTCTCAAACATACAAATTTTAATCAACGCCCCAAGAGTGCATCTATTTGTATCATAGGGCAGCTACAAAACAGCTTGAGTTCAGGCTATTTAAAAAAACACAACAGGAAAATAAAGCCAAGTGATTCTACTCTAACAAAACTGGGATTGAGATACTTTAGCACGGAACTGCCCTTGGGGCATCATATACATTTATTATAAAGCACTGAAATAACACTACAAAGTTAATTTTATTAAAATTAACAATGCCTTCCTCTCCATCATTCTCACATTATCACATTAAACAGAGCACTGAAGAAGAGAACTGCCGATCCAGTTTGCAAGATTATAAATAGCCACAGATTGTTTTCTGAATACTTAAAGAATGCAGTTCAATGGAAAAAAAAACAAAAAAAAACAAAAAAAAAACCACACACAAATAGCCCACCGTTGTGTTACATTGCCACTAAGTGATGACTTTATTTCTGGAAAGCTGAGGGAAACAATTTGTTTGCATACAAGCATGGAGGGAAATACTGCCCCCAGATCAGTCACATAAATCCAGACTATCTTTTATGAATCCTTGTGGAGTTGCTCCATCTTTGCTCCATCTTACAGATAGTGTAACTGAGATCAGAATTTGAGAATTAATAACTTACTGACTCCTCAATTCCCATTGATCCTAAGTATTGAATTCTGCAGCTGAAGAACTCCAGCCTTGACTTTGTTCCATGCTGGAGGGAGGCCAAGGTTCTCCCATCTTTCTTTCTCCTGGTTCACGTAACTATGCAGCCAGCATGTTTCTGTGGACACAGCACTACAGTGGTAGAGGTATAAAACACTCTCCAGGAAACTAAAATATACTCAGAAAATGAAAACTCTATTTTCTATGTGCGAAGTAAAGTGGAAGTGGTAGTAGCAGTGGCAGTGGCAGTGGCAGTGTCTGTGAGAGGCGACATCCCCAGCTCCAGGACTAGTGATGAACTTGACAGTCTCCAGGAGCCAGCATTCAACAGCCGTGTTTCATTCCTCTCATCCACAATGCAGGTAGGGTCTTTCCATCTCTGAGGCTATATGTAATTTGTTCATTAGACATGCTCTGCAGTATGTCCCAAGATCAACAGAGGCAGGACAGTGCTGGGAATGGCAGAATGGGAAGCAAGGTGTGCTCCCAGCTCTTGCAGTCTAGACACAGCATCTCACAGCTTCTTCTGAGTGTTTTTCAGGCTGCAAGGCTGCTGTTGCCCTCAGGCTGCTACACTTTTGTCGTCATCCCTGATGACACTTCTTTACTTATCCATAAACCGATACTTATCCATAATCTCCTTGATTTTATTAGAATAACAATTGTGAATAACAATGACAAATATTTTATAGGTTTTTCCTCAGAGGGCAGCCTGAGTCATCTGATTACTCAACATGACTCTTTATGCTATGGGATTTAAGATCTAAGCAACCTATTTGTGATACTGATAAAACGCTGTGGCCTTGGAAATCATGACTTCTTCCACTGAGAATATTTATCCTTCTGTTAAATTTTTAATATTCATGAAGACTCACAGAAACAGGATGGATCTTTCTGAATAGTTCACAATAAAAAAGTAAATAAATAAATATTTTTTATATTGTTTGCTGCTAACTCTAATCCCTTCCCTTCAAAACAAATGCTTTTAGAGCTCTAAGCAAGTACAATACACTATAAATGGGGGCAGGCAGTACTTTTCTATAGACAGGTATAAGATGTTTATACTGTGTTTCAGACTTCCCATAGGAATGAAAAAAGGTTTTCTCTTCTAATGAATTTTTTTTTTACACGAAAAGGTTATTGTAAAACACAGTAATGACCAAATCTAAAATAATATATCTCTTGATCTGTTGATGGTATGCTCAGGAATTTTTTTTAATTACAAGAAAAAAACATACTGAATTATTTGCACTTGTTTGTGCTTCAGTGTAATTTCAGAGCTCTGCAAGTACACTTAAATCCCTACAATTGCTTTAAATTATATTTCCTTTTAATTCAGATTACATGTTTGCCTGTACTAGACATAAACTGCATTTAGCACCATATTTTTTGGTATTAAAGGGAAAGTAAGATGTGCAGAAAACTATTCAGCAGCATTCAAGTCCAATAATTAGGTTTTTCCTTCAGTGAGATACAGTCAATGCAAAATCCTGGATGATTTATTCAGCAGATTCAGTAAAGGCAGAAACAGAAACAAGGAAATAATGCTAAATCAGAAACTGAAATTTGAGCATCACCTATTCTTGCCAAGTGTTACAGATATTTTAGAATAAAATAAAATTTTAATCAATTCTGTTGTCTGAATTCTTGGAACCAATTTATTGAATATTTTTGGACGCAAACAGAGAAGGCATTTCCCCAAAGTAATGAATTTTTGTCCAACACTAAAATAATCTTAACACCATGTAAATACTTACTGTCACTTCAACAAAATCCTTGATATAATGTGTTCAAAGTAGAACTGTTTCCATTTACATGCTTAGATGAATTTTGTCCAAATAAGATGATATTGAGTGTTTTTATTTTTAATATGTCTGGAACAAAACACTAACGTGCAATTAACATGCAGCAAGCAGAAAGAGGATGAGAAGCTTGAAGAAGCTGTGTATGATCTGCTTTGGAAGGACACATCATGGCTAGGTTTCAGTTGTGTATTAAGACAGTGTAAGTGTCTATGTATATGGAATGCCGGGTGAGCTAATAGACTAAAGTTTCATTATACTCAGTGAAGTACACAGCATCTGTGGGGCCCGGAAAAATATGCATCTGTCATTAGAGATTCACCTCAGTTGTCTGGATGTAGGCAGCTGGTACTCTTACAGATGTCCACAGGCATCCTTTCTACATGCCAGATGTAGCAGCAGAACGTCTCTCTCTTATCCGAGCTTGCATTTGCCCACCTGGTACAGGTGTCCCAGCCCATGGCACTGCAAATGGGTCCAGATACCAATGTTTAGGCAACTCAGTCAAGTCCTAATTTAGGGTGTGCTTTCTGAGATTTGATTAAGAAATTGTCAACTCTCTTTTTTTAATGTCTTCATAGAGCTAATTTCTCCTATGGACCTCCAGCACTTCTTATCATGAACTGAGACATCAACTGCAATACAGATACTTGCTGGTTTCCAGGACAAAAAATCCACTTTCTTCTCACATGTAATAGCACTTATGGGATACCCTCACTTAGTCACCTGGATTTATTAGATCAATAAACAAGCATAAATGAGCTAGCTTCAGAAACCTCAGATCCCAACTTAAAATTATTTTTCAAAGTTAACTTACAAACTTACTAAACTAACTTGTGATCTCTTATTCATTAGACCAGCACTGACAGCAACCAATAATGAAATAGAACTTATCAAATGCATTTTTTAGAACTCTGTAAAAATCTTTGTAAAAGAAAAGTCATTGTAAATGTTACTACAGTTCTCAACAATAACAACTGGAATGTGGGATTCCTGTAGGAATAACGTGAGTATAGGATCCTGACATCTGTGAGAAGTGTTCATTTTTCAAAATGTGCTGTCAATATGTCATTAATATTAAGAGAAATAAGGTTAGTAAAGTTCAATATATATTGAAGAGTTTCCTTGACATTTAACACATCATATTAAAAGCTTCTTCAAGAGGAAAGAAATATCAACTTGTCACCTAGAGATTGAAATTGAACTGCTCTGAGACAAACTGCTGTTTCTTCCCCATGATGAAATTCACAGGACGGGCAAAATGTCAAGACAAAAATAAACTGTCTGGGAAAAAACATCAAAAGAAATATAGCCATTGTTACAGTTACTGTCAAAATAATCTAGATAATCCAGTTGCTCCCCCCATAATACTATGTGACAGAAATCCCCACACTTTCAGATCTGTTCTTGAAACACGGTGGAAAGTATGAAGGTATGGTCTCCTGCTCATGTAGGTTGTTAAATTCCCTGGGAAGAAAATAGCTCAATTTTTAAAGATAGATCATATTTTCAAATCTCAAAGCATAAAACTTTATTTTCTGATTTTGGAAAAAACATTATGAGTAAAGAAGCAACCCTATAGCTCTATGAAATACCATGCAGTGAAGCTAATTGCTAAATCACAGGTATTCTTAGTAGGACAGTTTTACATTAAAAATTGCTGAATAATTTTTATGAGTATATTCATTGGCACAAACTATTGTGAAGATGTTTAAATATATTGCTGAATGAGCAATATCAAGTACAAAGTACTTAGTCATGAAAACGAAGAGATATAAATAGGAAGGCTATGATAGGACCTGTTATTTTTCAAAAAATATTTTGATGTCTGGACCTGCTACAGATATGCTTGCTTTACTACAGCGCAGTCTTTTGCTTTTTGTGGCCATAACTCTTCAAGAAAAAAATTGAATGTTCTTAATCCTTCTCTGGAGTAGCCAAAAAAATGTGTGTGCTTGCTCACAGTTTATAAGCATAAACTCTGGCTGCCAATTTGCAACAAGATGTTACACTAATCTAAGAAATTTTCATTATAGGTATCTCATGTTATCTAGCATATAAAGCACAAGTATCTCCTATTATATACTTAGCACTTTGGAAATATATATAAACTTATCTATTCTTAGCCTTTATCTTCAATTCTTTACATATATATATTACTGTCATCACATATTTTAATGGCATCTTTTTATTTCTTTTTTTTCATCTATAAAACTGAGTATACATTTCTCTACAACAAAGATGCATGCTCTAGAATTTGGATTTCAAATTAAAAAAAACAAGCAAATACTTCACAACTCTCCATATTCCAGGTGCCTTTAAAGCATCCATTGTCAAATAAAAACTCAAAAAACTTATATTCACTCCTTCAGCATGTTTTCTGTGTTATCTCATAATCTCTCTTCTGGACCTAGTGACAGGAAGCCAATAACTATATAAAAGGATTACCCCTTTTTTTCAAGAAAAAGCAGTATACAAAAAAAATTTTAAGCTGGTATCACAAATGTAGGTGTAACTACGCATTATAAATCCTTTATCATCTGATAAAAATGAATTCTAGCTCCTTGTTTGAAAATTAATTGTCTTTGAAGCACACATATTTTTGCCACCACATCTAACTGTTTACTTGAAAGGTAATATTTGAAAGGGAACAGTTCATTCTAGATTGGCACTTTCAGAATGTAGTCAGATTAATCCATCAGCCACAAAGATATAGAAAAAATATTGTAAGCATAATTTAAAGAAAACTCATTTTCCTTGCAACTGGGCCCTGCAAATTTCAAGTGCTGATCTTAAACAAGCTCAAGGAAAAAGGTGTGAACTACTCTGAAAGACACAGACTATGTTTCTCATCTTATTTATTTTTAAAATTCTCCTTGAAAAGGCCAGTTACGACAGATATAAGACTGAATGTTCAGTCAAGATTCATCACTTCAGCTTTTAACAATTCATACTTTTCAAAGCAATGGGAAATTTCTTTTGCACACACACATAAGGCAAATAAACACATAAAAATCCAAATTGTGTTGAAAGATCACCCTAAGACTATTGAGAAAAGGTTTAAAATGTTAAGAAATGCTCATCTTTAATTTTCCTGTGCATCCTTCATTCAGCCCTCTTTGTGCATAAGCTTCATGACAAAATCTAATTATGTGATCACTTTTCCACAGGACCTCTGCTTCATTCAGTGCACAGAATGTTCACATAATGAGCAACTACTCAATATTTTGTTTTCTCCTCATTTTTCAATGTGTGACCCGAGGCCTTATTTACTGCACACTAGTCAAACCCTTCTCTCAAGACAGTATTGTTAATTTCCTCATGAGTTTCTCTGGTACTCATCAACACAGTACCTAAACAATTAAAAATATTAATTAACCAGTGTTCACAACACTCCTGCAAGATTATAGAAAACCGAAGAGCAAAGAAATTAAGGTCAAGAAGGTCTACTAATTTGGTGTCTGTAGACAATAGTCTCCTTCAGTGCATATTTCTTTCCTCTTCTACAATGGCTTGGACCCTTTATTAAAACCATGCATATACTATACAATTAAAGCTTGCAGCATAGTACATTTGCAGAAGGCAAAAGTATGATTAGAAAATTAAAGCAAATTGTGAAATGTCCTGAGTATGAAATTACCTTCATCTCAATGCTAATAAAATTCCTATATGGGAGTTTTTTGTGAAATTACTTGAAATTTTAATGAAAAAAAATCAGTTCTATCACATGGTATGAATCTGAAAGCAACAAGGGTTTATATCAGGAAAGTTTTGTGCTACTTGAGCTGAAAGAGTAGCTGACAGTGGTAATAATTCACCAGTTCTGTGGACCAGGAGCAGGAAGGAAGAACAGGACAGTCGGTGAAATTCATAGATGCTTTCTGGTACCGGGGGAATGGCATGATATGAGAATCCTAAATTCCACTACAGATATTGCAATGCAACACATTCTTTAGGAAAGATGACCTTTTTAGTCTGCATTCTTCTTCCCCTATAAGAGTTTTCCAAATCTCTCCCTAGGCAATCTCTTTTCCACACCTTTTCTTGTGATAAACCAATTATGTCTTCAAGGAATTTCATGTTCTAAAACATGAAGGATAACATCATATAGCAATGAAAGTTTTTAGGGAAAGCCATTTAAATGAACCATAAGTAATAATACACGATATTAGTTTATCCAACATATCCAAAGCCAGATAGCCAGAAGTTCTTTCATTTCTTTTCATCTCTTGGCTGAGAACTTCATAACATTTATCCCTTTGGTTGGGTTTTTGGTTGGGTTTTTTTTGTACTGATATGTCTTGTGAAACATTTTGCATTAAAGAGAGAAGGTTTCTGAAAAAGATTCATCTGTTAAGATTTAATCCATCAGTATGCATTAATATCTGACCTTTCCTCTGTAAATTAACCTATTACTTGGTCTCTGAATAAAGCTTATTTTTCTAAAGGAATTTAAGTTTTCCAAGTCATCCTCTCTCACAAGGGCATAATTACCTACTTGTCTGAAAACCTAGCTAATTTCCTTATAACATGCCTGGATTACAAAGGCAAGTTGGAGCAGAAGTGAAATAAAGTGATATATCCTTTCCTGCTGCTACTTATCACTCATCAGTGAGGCACAGGCTCCTGCATCATGAGGGACGGCCTCAGGTTAGCAGTTTCATTGTCACCACCTTCCCTACTTATACACAGAAGCAGACGGCTTCTCACCTATCTCTTGAGGATTTTAACTGCAGTAGTGTAAATGAAGTGTTGTTTAAAAAAAAGAAAAAAAAGTTAGAACACAGTTTATAGACCCTCTGACATTGTTGTGTTTAGTGACCTCTAATGCTAAGGGTCTGAGTTTATTTCACACTGTATTTTCTTCTAGGATAAAACTCGTGTATATATATATATGTACAGTAATAAGCCACGTTGTGTTCAAGGATGCATATGAATTTTATTTTCCTCTCCTATGCTTCTCTTTAAATATCCTTTTTTAAAAGAAAGTTATTGACATATGCTTGTCCAAACCTACCATAGTGTTAAGCACATTAATAACGAGTATAAAGATTCCTTTCTCAGAGTGAAAGTGTTAAGGTTCAGTCTCTGCTATGTTCAGGAACACAAATGTTCAAGAATACAAGGAATATGAGATGAATTAGAGAAGGATCTCTAGTTCTAGAAGTTAGTCTGCTCACTAGAGAATGAAATTAAATCTTTATACCTGCCTTTACCAAAATACACACTGCTTGGCACTCCATGACTGTGATCATGAAAGAGCCACAGATAAAGCACTGTATGCCAAGTAAAATACCAGCATGGTCTGAGTAACCAAAAAGTAATTTGCATTTGGTTTCATGCATTGTATTTAAGGAAAAGATAGAGTTTGTAACCAAGCAAATGGTATTTTAGAATAAGGGAATATACTTACAGACAACCTCAAAATAAATTATCTCCATTTTCTGTTCATTAATTGTCCTGAATAAATCTACGTGCATAGGTATACATATTTTTTTTCTGAAACAGAAATTAGAATGTCCTCCCCAGAGAATCTTAACACTGGTATTGGATATCCCATAGCTGTGGATTAATGGTAGAATAAGGATGGAGTTTTACTGATGCAGTTTCCCGATCAGACACTAATATCTGACAGTTTTAATGGGACTGTAGTCTATGTGAAATTAAGTCTTAGGTATTTAACACCTTATGCAGAAATAGAAGGCTAGACACCCTACAGTTGAGATAAAGAAGAATGTTCCAAAACAAAGAAGTATTAGGAAACACTAAAAGAGTACAGAAGGAAATAGAAAAAATGCAAGCACCACTGGTAGAGTGGAAGAGAGAAAACAACAAGGCTGTGGCATGCAAGGCCAAGTGAAAGGGACCTGTTTTCTTAAATTCTTAACAATAAATACAAAACACCCAAAAAAAGGAGATTAGAATAGCAAAAACATGAGTTCAAAGAGCAATATGACAACAGTGGGTTAAGTTTCAACAGCAGTGATCTGAATTAATCACTAGGGAGGGCTAGGGTAAGGATGAGATAATGTAGAATAAGAGTTGCCAAAGAGATCATGGCCAGAGAGAAAATTGAAGAAGTTTGGGAAAATTTTAGCTGCCTCAGCAAATAAAAATGATTGAAATTTCAGCATTACTTTGGATACAAAGAATTTGCATATAGCCTAGACGCGAAGGATGAATAGCAAAGACCAATTAATTGGAAATGACACAAGGTATGGTCTCAGCCGTGAGGCAATATGGTGGTACTGTAAATACACTAGAAGATGGGAAAAACATGAAAACTTTTAAAGAAAAGCATGGAGTGATAAGTTGAAATATTTGCTTGTCTGGAAGAAAACAGCCTGAGATTTAGAAAAAGAGTTCGTTAGCCGCTGAAATATTTTGTGGTGGAAGGACCACTGGGACTGAAAGAAAAAAAAAAAAAATGTAAAAGATCAACTAAAGTTGCAAGGTGAAAAGTACTGAGAAGCCTGAAAAATTTAAGAATGCTCAAGGAGGATGCAGCCCAAGCAATGGACAATCCTTCCAAGAAACTCAAGCTAGAAGGATCCAACCAACTTTGTTAAAAGCAGAAAAGAGAAACTTAGCTGTTCATTGACACCAAAGCAGTTTTCACAAACTCATTGGAAAGTGTTGTAATTCTGTTTCATTCAAACAATGAAAAGGCAAACAATGAAAAGAGCTTGTTCTCAACTGTAGAATGTTAATGACAAAGAATGCATGGGGAAAAGCCTGGAAGAAGGTGGCTAGTAGCTCTTTGTTGTTATACATCCATTAAGAAATGGTGAAGAAAAGCAAAGAGAAAAGGAGTTGGAAATGACATCTCTGTAACTCCACACTTTGGACATAGTAAACTAGGCCTAAATCTTTCTTTCTCAATTGCAGAGAAATTTACTCCAATATATTGCCTTAACAACATCATGCAGTTTAACTAAAGTAATTATAAACACTATGTTTCTCTTGGTTTGAGTTCATTTTCATATTATTTGCATTCCTCATAAGCCTGCTTGTGACATAATTAATGTGCCTTTATTTTTATGTACAGCACATGTATAGAGGAAAACCCACACAGCAGGGAAACACAAAGAGATCTTCTAAATAACGAAATGGAGAAGAGTCAATCCAGCTAATCAATAGCCTAAATATTTTTAAAATAAAAACAATGGGCAAGAGCTTCAGACTTAATTAAATGTGTTTTAACTCCGGTAGCACAATGGGCACTTAACAATGCTTTAAACAAGCAGCTAAGAGTTTCTCAGAGCAGGGAGTCCTTGAACAGCATAAAGCTAGGGCAACCAGTTTATATTTCCTACTTTAAACCCTTGGATGAGGCAGATGAAGAGGGAAGAAAGAACCACTCCAGGGCTGTGGGGGAGGGGGTTGGCTGTGGTGTTAATCTTGCTGCAGTAGTTTACCTGACAAAGCCTCAGCCACCTGAACCGAGAACACTGTAAGTCACAGCCCGGCTACCTCACAACTGAGTAGTGAGGTAGTGAATAGAAAAAGGCTTTCCTTTTCACCACCTACATCTTTTCCCATCACTCCAAGGTGATTCAGATTGATAGCTTTCACAGACTCACTGGATGCAAACATATATCCAGGGCAGAGCAGGAACTTCAGCAGAAAAGCAGATGTCTCGCTCATCTTACAGTCTAAAACAGGAATGACAGTTTCCTTCATTACCTTTGTGGGGAAAAAACACACTGTGAGGTTTAAACTGAAATCACATGATTTTATACAAAAATAATTAGTAGATTATCTTTTTCAAATATACTATGTTCAACTTTTTGAATTTTTATTTATATATTTAGGAAATGCCATGACAGGGTTTTTTTAAGGTCAGTTGACCAATGAGATTTAGTCACGTTTTTTCCAATAAATTGCTGATTCCCGGTGTTAGAAAATAAAAGAAACAAAACAGTAAACATGAGCAAAAATATCCAATAAGAACATGAACAATCTCTGCCATCTTATAAATATATTTGTCCCACAGACATTCATAATTGATTAGCATATTCATTATAGAAGAACTGTAGAACTCTTCCTGTTGTGATTGAAATTTGCATGTAAACCACGGATGGAAATTTATTTACAGCACTTTTTCCTCTGTTTATTGCAGTGGATCCTTAACTTAAGAACAAAATGAATATTCAAGTAAATGTAAATCACTTAGACTGATTTCTTTTTAAAGATGTTTTTTATCTAGTCATTCACAGAACAATTGGAGAAAATAATTCTTGATTCCTAATATACTAAAACTTACTCATGTCTATAGGTGCATTAAAATGAGAGGTCCAAATTCTGAGAAGACAAGCACTAAGTGACAAGTTCTGTTGGGTTTTACCATTTCTATCTACCTCTGCTGGATAGTAATTAATATTTTATCAAAGACTAAGGAGCCATTGTAATATGTTGATGCATGTTCTACTACTCAAGGTTTTAAATAGTGTCCTATTTCTGTACTGAAAAAGAACAAAGCAAAGACTAGAATGTTTTCCTTATATCTGCAGTCAAGAAGAGTACCTCTGGTGCCAAAAAAAAAAAAAAAAAAAAAAAAAGGTTACTTGGCTTCTGATCTGCCTTAAGGACTGATACCAGGATTTTTAGAAGGAAGCTGTGATAGTACTTAATGGTGCCCTAATGTTGGTGGGTTCACCTCTCCCAAATAACTTCCAACAGTCAGTGAGCTGGCACAGGTATGGAACATGAAGCTAGGCAGAATGTCTGTCCTCTGGGACACATAGTAAATCTGCACAGACCCGGGAAAATTGCAAGACATCAAGGACATCAATGATCACTTGCATAAGCAGGGCCAGGCCCGACCTTAAGCAGAGCAGGCGCTCCCAACCTGGAATGTACACACCCTCAGTAGCACACAAGATGCTTTTCAGTTGTACACAAATGTTGCCCAAAGTGTCAGCTGGCATGCATACGTTGCCTGGCACAAACCAAGAGCTTCTCCCACCTCCAGAGCTGGTATACCAAAGAACTGGGTCAGGAACACCTCACTTTGTATTAAAATAACTGACTTGCTGCAGAAAGCGCATGAGCAATTGTTATTTGCTCTGTGCATGTTTGCAGTGTTACTGGCACTGTTGTGGACTATTCATAATCCTGAAAAATATTACCTTACATGAATTCAAGTATGGGAGCCAGTTTACAGTGGAGTATTGAAATACTGGTCTGCTGCTGAGCAGGGTTTAAGAATGCTGATCTCTAACATGGAAAGAGCAGCAGTGGTGAGATCCTTTAACTAGCATAGAGTCCAATCAATAAATTTGAAAGAGCAGTGCAATGCCATGCAGACTGGCCAGTTCAGGCCAACAGCCTGAGAAGGAACACATTTTCAAAAGAACAAACCTCCTATGCTTGAAAATTCTCCATAGTTCTGGAGTACCCTAAATACTATATTCATATTCTCTTCTGTACAGCCTAATCACACCTTTGCAAATGCATCTATAATACTCAGTACCTTGTTTCTCCATCTGTCAAACATGGATAAAAATACTCTTAAATTACAGAGCTGCTGTGAGACTTAATTTATTAATGCATGTGCTTTGAGATTCAGAATTGAAAGGAATCATGCACATGAATTATTATTATTATTATTACTGTTCCATTTCAAAAATATTTTGAAACAATAAAAGAACCAGCAAAAGATGGTATTTTGAAAACATTGTTTGTTAAATCCCTTTGAATATTACTGTGTTGAAGCTATCAAACAAATCCATTTTATCATACAGCAGCAGAACACATAAAATCGTTACAACCGATGCTTAGTTCAACAGAACCAGAGTTTTCTGCAGTCATGAATAAGTTTGTTTCTTAACTGCATGAAAAACTTCAGACAATGAAAGCAGGCAAGGTAACCATGATTTCTCTTGAGAATTCTTTATAATAATACCACTATCAATTATACAGTGCACGTGTATGACAGTTTGGGGTCTATCAGAATTTCTGAAACAACTCTTTTTGCACAAACTCCTGTAAGTTGGCTGAACATTGCACCAGAAATGATAACCGATGGTTCTGCAAGCAGCTAAGTCAAAACAGTAAAATTTAAGAGCCTGAAGCAAATCACAAAAGCTATATTTAGGACCCTAAATCAGGGGCCTTGTTTCATAGATACTTAGCATTGCTAGTTGCCCTACATGCCATAAGCAATCTCGTCATGGCAGAAGTGCCACCACCAAACGCCTTATACATTTGCATGCTGCTGTTCTCATCCTCCCTGAATCTTGTACAGTCACAGGTGTGCAGAACAGCACTGCCTTCTACCAAATCAGTTTCCATAGCTGACTAGGACTTGCTATTTATATCTTAGTAGGAGGATATTAGCTTCATAGGATCCTACATACAATTACTGTAGGAGACAGACTGCTATATGCGTTATATTACAATTATATCCTGTATATGAACTTTTTTCCAGAGGAAATATATCCAAAAAGGAACGTGCCACAAGATTAGCCTATAGAGGCATAAAACTGAATATTCATAGTAAATCCATTAATTTGAAAGTTTTTGTTTTAACACACAGTAATTCTCAGGAAAACTTTCGAAAGAGCTTCACTTCCACCAGACTTGCACTGCACTCAGTTTATATTGTAAATCTTAACAGCACTGTTAACAGACTTGATTGATTAGGAAAATTGAGTGTCAGAGTTTAAGTAGATTCAGAAAGCGTGCTATAGATCTGTATAAATTTTCATACTATTTTGTTTTCTCTTTTCTCAGCTGGTAATATAAATTCTTTCAAGCGGAGTATCCACAGCTGTTGTCCTTAAATACTTGGCAGTTTTGCTTAGAGTAAGATTAAGTTACCTCAGAATCTGCAGTATTGGCTTTTACTTTGTACATTTGAAGGAAGAAATGCTCTAAATACTGCACATAATACAGTTAGGTTACTGAAAATCCTTAGGGCATAGACATATGTTGTGAATGTAGCTGGAGCAGTTTGAGAAATTACCACTCCCAGCTGTTTACTACCACCCCACAGCTGGAAATTACACCCCACACACAGCTGGAGCACCCTAATTGTCCATATGGGCACTCATAGTTCCCGCAAAAAGCAGCTTTGCTCCAGTCACCTTCAGAGGAACAGAAGCAATCCTGGCCATGGGATAGAATAATGGAGATTGTAAAATATTTAATAATAGATCAGAAAAGGTAAAAACTATTAACATTTTGCTAGAAACAAACAGGAGCCTGGCCCTCCCTGATTTGGTCGGGAGCTGTATTTCAGCCAAGACCATCACCCTTTGTCCTTGCCTGAATTATGCTGATGGTGTGTCCGTGTTTATATCCAAAAATTGTGGTAACAGTCCCAAAGCCCTAAAAATCCTAGCCAAGGAGAAATCTGGCCTTCAAAACTGTGCAAGGTGGTCTGTAGAAAGGAAGCATGGAAGGGCACTATACCCACAGCCGGCAGGGAGCAGCCACCTTCACAGCCTGCCTTCAGGTGGCTCTCACAGCCTTACAGTCCACTGTGGGTTTCTCCCACTTGGAGTGGCATTTCCCCTCCAGCTCCGTCCACCTCACAGAAAATTGCCAACTGTTTTTCAAATGCTTACTGCCTGGGAGGGTTCACAGCCCTCAGTCAGGCACTCTGGCTGAGAAAAATATGAAGGATACAGAGAATTAGCCCTGTGGCGACAGAGACTCACCAGAAATTTTACACTGTAAATAGGGCTGCTTGTACCAGCTCACAGGAAATGTGAGGAGGAGCTGGGGAAGGAGGACAAGTTCTAATAAAACCTTTTCTCCCGTTTACATTCCACTGCCAGGAATCCTTCTTGGATCAAATGTCCTAAGACATTGCTCTTCCAGAAATTTAGAAATAGGTGCAATGTAGGCACTGCCATCCAATGCCTGAAAGTTACAGCATTCATATAGACTATAAATTACATACATTGAAATAGAACCATGGAATCGTTTGGATTGAAAGGGACTTTAAAGGTCTTGTCCGACCCTCCTGCACTGAGCAGGGACATCACTGACATGGATGAAAACAAGTATCCACATTCCCCTTCTTCTGAGACTAAATGTCGTGTAAATGAGATCCCTCAACCGCCCTTTCTGAATCTGTTTCACTGCATTTAAGATACAAAAATAAATGTATGAGCCTGTAGAGTGAGAAGGATTTGAGAGTCTTGTGGGTACTGCCTTCTCTAGGGAAACCTGTTTTTCAGTCAGTGCTCCCATGAATATTTACACAAAGAGAAAAAGCTCCTAGAGGAGAGATTAAGAGACTCCAATGAGAATACCCTGTTTGGGATTAAGCACCAGAAAGGCATTTACGCATTGCTCATTGCTGTCAAAAGTCTACAGGACACTGGCTTCAGAGAGGAAGCCAACCAAAGAAGTTCCCATGGTCTCTTCTTCCCCCTCTCATTCTCTCCCACATTCACACACCCTCAGGTACAGGACAATGTTACTGTGAGGCCACACTGCTATAAAACTGATAATTACATTATTACCACAGAAGAACAACAACAACCAATAAGAAAACAACAACCACCACCAACCCTAAAGGTAGTGTTTTATCCCACTCAGCTGTGAGTACATGAAGAAAGGCTGAGATTTGCAGTACACAGGTGGGAACAAGTAGAAGGAGAGTACTTTTTAGCACAGAGAAGGGTAGACAGGAGGGAGAAAGAGAGAGGCATTTATGGGTCTCCACTATAATGGGACTGAGCTGCCTCTGGGCAGCTCTGAGCCTAGGTATCTGAAGATGATCAGAGGGAACTTAGACACTTGAGAAGATTAATTTAATTTGTAGATGCATAAGTGTTAGACAGTGTAGCAGTAAGTTACACTATGTCTAGGTTCCGTCTACAGTCTATGGAGAGATGAAGAGCACTTCATTTCATGTACCTTAGACATCTGTTCAGAATGGAATGAATCACACTCCGTAAGAGCATGGCTCTCTACATTGGCTATAAAAGGAGACAAAATAAACATATTTATATTAGACATTTGGTATTTGTATTACTGAAGTTAGTTAATTTCCACTCCTAGGAATTCATGCAATTGCCACAGTAGATGGTAACTGTGAGAACATTTCATGTGTGCCAGGCTTGTGTTCAGGACAGTCCCTCTTCCTTCAGGTGCCTTTTCCCTTTGTGTGTGTGGCCCCAGTCTTGCTTGTTATTAACTTCTGATGAAGATGATGGTAAAAATCACTGTTTTGCAATCTTGGTACACTACTGGAGATACTGACTACACCTCCTTTCTGAGTGGTAACAGCTACTCTAAAACCCAGCGTTATTGTGCACACATAGTTACGGTTGGTTTTCCCCATGTAAATCACATTGCTCATAATCACCCATACTGGATTTCAACTATCCTTTTACTGTTCAATGACTTAACACAGGGGGATCCCTCTGCAGCTCTCTGGCACTGCCTTTCATTTTTATTGCTTTACATGTTGTAGTCCTGACAGTAATTTTTTTCAACTCACTTCCTTCTCCTTTCCTTCATTGTTTATGGACATGTGAAATAGCTAAGGTGTCAGTAAAAGCTCCTGTGGGTCTCTCCACTGATAACCTTTTACCAGTGTAGAACATCTCATTTAGTCCTACCCTCTTGTTTCTCCCTTTCAGGTAGCAATACACAAAAGGACTTTTCCCTCTTGCCATAGGGACGGCTTTGATTCCATGCAAGCTTTCAGCACAGGACCTTTGTTAAATACATTTTGAAAATCCAAGCACAGCATATATACTTGGATATAGCAAGTTGAATCACCCCTAGCTGTAGTGCATCTGTGAAATTGCTCCCATGTTTTATAAAGTTCATATTATCAGAGTGCCTAAGAGTGTTGTGGAGAGTATATTTATGGTTAATTCATCTATAATGCAGATTTATTCATTCACTAATACAACTCGACACTCAGAATTTTTTTAATAAAAATGTCCTGTAATATTTCTTATATTTTAATAAAATTGAGATTGTGCAAGTAATCTTCTCTCTCCCAAAGTCAAAGTGGGCCTCATAAAAATTGGCATTTAGATGTAGATTATACATTATGCTGGAGATAACAGATGAGATTCTCAGTTGTTTTACATTTACGACGGAAATATATCGATAAAAACTAAACAACACAAATTAAACTGATTCTTGCCAATAACACTTGACCATGATGGGACCCTGTCTGCCCACCTGTTTATATTAATCTTTTAGGCAGCATCAAATTAATGGCCTGTGTTCCACTTGTAAAATAGTTTTATTGATAGACTGTGCTTTAAAGGGTTGAAATTTCTCTTTTGCTTCTATGTTTTTAAAGAGCTCCTCCAAAGGATTCATATTTTAGCAAAAACGCTCTCATTTTACAGTACGACTTTAAGCAAAGCATACAGCAACGTGTGCCTGTTGTGCCATCTTCAGGATATTTTTGGAATAATGTTATTCTGAATTTTACAAACTTTCTAAGCTAAAGGAGGAGATACATATTTTTTTATTATTTAGTTGGTTACTTATTTGCATGACTCAGGTGAAGACTAAGAAGTTCAACTAGGGAAGTTTAGAAATAGAAAAAAATCTGGTTTTACCACAACACAAACCAGCTGCTTTTTCTTCGTCCTGAGAAAAATGGCCTCAGGGTGCTATTTTATTAGCTGAACTTTCATTCTGTTCCCTACCATAATGAGGAAATTTGACTGTTGCATTTCTCTGTTTCAGTAAAATTTATCTGTTGGAAATCCACCGTACTGTTTTCAGATCTGAAGTAGATTAATTACTTTGTAGGACTTGTGCTGTAACCTTTGCTTTTGTTTTTTGTTCTCTCATTTTTGCAGCAATGAGTATGGTGGAAAACGGTGTTGCACCACACTCTTTTGGTGAATGGCTTCAATTTTATCCTTACCTTCTGATTCTTCAGTGGAATATTTTTTGGGACTGAGCCGAACCTTGCTATCTGCTGTTTCTGAGTTGTGTTCACTCTTTAATGCCAGCATCACCAAGTCTTGGCTGAAGCAAATCTGATTTCCACAAAATGTATTTCTAAAGGTACCTTGACTACAGCAGGGAGTTTTTTCCTTCTGACATAGGAGTAAAGAGTATGAGCAGCCTGTACCTTAAGGGTCAGCACAGCTCTCTTGACGTGCAAGCCCTGACTACACGGGACTGCCTCTCTCATGCAAACTGGTGTGAATTAAGTTAACAGCCTCTGTATGAATGGGAGTTATGAACGCAACAGGGTCTAGTGAGCTGTAGCTGTACGTTAGGGTGAGCCTAATCTCCATGGAAAGGAAATGCACAGAATCTCAGTTATTTTTACACTAGCAAATTGATATTGCTAACAACCAACCACAAACCATCCACATTTAAATGCACTGACATTGTACTTGCCTGGCTCTCTCACATGCCAACATGAATCCAACATGTTCTCATGAGGAGGCTGCAGTCTCCATAACCTGCAGCCTCATACCTGCTTACAGAGAATAAAAAAATATTAATTTCCTAATAAATACTGAGAAAGCAAGAAACTCAGAAGGAACCACCAGGTTGTTAGTGGAGCTATGTCATGACAGCAAAACCATGGCATGACAGGAATTTCAACTTTTGCAGTTCAAGGAGATAAACAGAAAACAAACCCAGTCCATGTTGGAAAGATCTATTAAATATTTCTCACCCAACAGATTAATGATCACACCTGGAACTTCTGTGTAACCTCTCCTAACAAACAAAATACAAGCTTTTCTTCTGAGATGATCCTAAACCTATGATCAAAGTAAATCACACCACTCTTTTCTACCTATGAGGTAAACCATGAATTCACACTTTCTCTGTAGAAATCCCATCATGCCTTCTGAGAAAAATAGCTTTATATTAGACACGAAACCAGATGAACTGAAAATGGAGGAGCTCAGAAGCACGAATAATCAGGCACCACCAACCAATTTTGTTCATTTGATGAATTATGGCCATACTGCCAAACTACACCTTTATTTCAAAACATGGTAAAGTAGTTGACCTTCCTAGTCAAATGAACAAAAAAGAGTAGGGAAAGACAGACAGAAGAAATTGTATTGTTCATTCCCAAATAGAGGACATCAGAGGTCTTTCAGCCTTCATTTCTATTTTTCTCCCCACTACTAAATCTGCTTTCATCAATTATCTCCACAGTTCAGAGAAGAGCCATCTAGATCAGTTACATAAAAATAAGACAGATTGTCCATCTTATGCCCCTACTCACTGTTTCCCTTCCTCTCAAATATTTCCATAATTTACATGTCCATTGTGGATTTGCTTGAGAATTGGTTTGTCTGTGAAGACCTGAGTGACTGTTCGACTGAACTCACATGTGACTCTATATGCTGTTGATTACATTGTGTGGGATGCACTGGGAACAGCATATCACCCAGCTGTGTCAAGTTTTATCATCCTGTTCATGAGAAAAAAAAACTTATCACATCCCAAGCATTTAGGTCTTTTGAATTGGATTTTACTAATACATCTAGGTTACATCTAAAGCAGTCCAGAAACAGCTGCACAGAGGTAGGGTTTCAAAGTCTTAAGAAATTCTGAGAAACCATTTTGATGAAATGGAGAACCTTTCAAATCATCTTTCCATCTTATCCAGAAAATGTAAGGGATTATCTCCCTACTCTGTTTAACCTGTTTTCCTGAAGCTCAGAATCATAAGATCATAGAACGGTTTGAGGTGGAAGGGCCGTAGGCAGGGACACCTTCCACTAGACCAGGTTGCTCAAAGCCTCATCCAACCTGGCCTTGAACACTCCCATGGAAGGGGCATCCACAACTTCTCTGGGTAACCTGTCCCAGTGTCTCACCACCCTCATAGTGATTAATTTCTTCCTTATATCTAACCTAAATCTACCTCTTTCAGTTTAAAGCCATTTGCCCTTTTAAAAAGTCCCTCTCCAGCTTTCTTGTAGGCCCACTTTAGGTACTGGACAGCTGCTGTAAGGTCTCCCCAGATCCTTCTCCAGGCTGAACAACTCCAACTCTCTCAGCCTGTCTTTGCAGGAAAGGTGCTCCAGCCCCCTTACCATCTTCGTGGCCTTCCTCTGGACTCACTCCAACAAGTCTATGTCCTTATGTTGGGGACTGAACACAGTACTCCAGGTGGGGTCTCACAAGAGCAGAGTAGTGGGGGAGAATCACCTCCCTTGACCTGCTGGTCACACTTCTCTTGATGCAGCCCAGGATACAGTTGGCTTTCTCAGCTGTGAGCTCACATCCCCAGGTCATGCTGAGCTTCTCATCAAGCAACACCCCAAAGTCCTTCTCTGTAGGGCTGCTCTCAATCCACTCATCACCAAGACTGTATCTGTGCATGGGATTGCGCTGACCCATGTGCAGGACCTTGCACTTGCCCTTGTTGAACTTCATGAGGTTTGCAGTCCCACCTCTCAAGTCTGTCAAGGTCCCTCTGGTTGGCATCCCTTCCCTCCATCATGTTGATTGCCCCACACAGCTGGGTGTTGTCAGCAAACTTGCTGAGGGTGCACTCAATCCCACTGTCCATGTCACCAACAAAGATGTTAAACAGCTCCTGCCCCAATACTGGCCCCCAGGTAATTACATTCATCACTTATGAGTAGTGAAATTAAATGTAATGGACATGATTCTCCAGTCACACCAACATAAATTGGAATAAGTCTGCTACAATTATCTAAACTATGAAAGTATAGAACTAAAGTAAAAGCAGTATCAGAATACAGTTGTACACAAATCTTAAATCTCAGTTTTTCTGTAAAGAGAGAATAGAGTAATACTTGAAAAGATATTATTGTAAACAAGTAAATGGAGGATTTTCAATAGGGACATTTATCTTCTACTTTTTATGTGTGAACAATGACATTATTCTTATTATCACTCACAAAATCTACATATCTCAAAAGCAGACCGACCACCTTTTGTTGAAAGCAATTGGCATTTCATTGTTCCTTACAGTCATCTTCCTTGCAAAAAAATATAGTATCTGCATTAATTGTTTAACTTAAACTAACTTCAATGAATCTCACTAGTCACTAAAAGTACTAAATTATCTGATCATATACTGGCCATCATATTTGTTACAAATCCCAGCTGTTAAAAAAAAAATAAAAATCTTGTAAAAACAGTTGTCTACCTTCTACATATTCAAACAGTTTAGAATTCTGACTGTAAGATTTGATCATATGCATCTATAATGGACAGCTTCATCTGCATGATGGATGCAATCAGGAACAGCTAAAACACCTCATCAACTCTTACCTTAAAACAAGGAGACCTCACTTTATTACCCATATTCATAATGTTCATGAACTCCATAGATGAGAGCATAAAAATAGATGACTGTATAACATATGCACAATGGTTCAGGCTGAGAGCAAAGATGGGAAAGCATTTCTCATGCCAGAAAAGTGCATGAGTGTGTGTAAGAGCATGTGTACATAGACTGAGATTCTATTAATCAAAATATCCTCACATTAGTCACTGTCATCAGTCACCAACCACTGGTTTTTGATTTATTATACTGATTTGATTTTCTTAACTCTGAGAACATTGACAACTTACACTGATGCCAGCAGAACTCCCACAGAACTTTGTTTCATACACATTACATCCAGGTCTGCTTGTCTCTCTGACAGACAGCACAAAACAGGAAAAATCTTTATTAAACTAACTACTATTTCTTAAATTAAGACAGTTTTGCAACACCCACTTCCCACTTTGCATATAAACACAGATACTGTTCATAAACACATACTGTTCATCAATGCATTACTTTCTGAACAGTAAGAGAAAGGAAAATCTTGGAGGAATTTACACCCTAGAAAGCAAGAAAATAAAGTAGGAAGTTGTATAGTATATAGTATATATTACATATATACTATAGCATATATGTGTGTGTGTATATATATATATACTATAATATATATGTATACTGCTATAATACTGCTCCTAGTCATTTCTTTGAAATGTAAAAGTTTGCCTACCAGAAAGCAGGCTATGAAAACCTTCTTTTTAAATGAGTGACCCTGAAGCTAGAAACTCAAATGCTAAGTGGTGAATATGAAAGAACAGTACATTGGGATAAGAAACTAAATTCTTATTTTCTTTTTTGGGGATCAAAATTATACTGAAGTATATCATTAAGTTGTAGTCTTACATTTAATTATTAGTGAATGTCAGGTAACACTAATGTCTTTTTTTTTTTTACATCAGGCTTTTATAGTTTTGAAATTAATATCATAAAATGAATAGTTAGAGTGCTTTCAAATAGAAATTTATTTTTATTTTTACCTAAATACAATGACAATCTGGCACAGAACTATTATTTCCAGATGCTTTGAAAATTTAAGCAAATATTAATGGTAAATGTGATAGCTTCAATAGTAGAAGTCTACCTTACACATGATATAATGATTAAACTTTATGAAAGGCTTTGCAAGCTTAAGTATAGGGCAGAACTGAAAAGTGCATATTAATACCAAGTCTCAGATTATCTAAATATCTTTAAAAAGCAGTAAGAACAAGTAGATAATCTACATATTGCTCAGAGATGAAAAATTGTTTTCTCTTCTATGTGGCAGTGTATATGAGGTAAAAAATTGCTCAGTTCTATTTTCCAAATATGTGTTTGTCCAAGTTTGGGATCTTCTCACGCTGTCCACTTCAGACATATAAAGATAATATTAAAGTCATATCCCTTCTTTTGAGAACCAGGATACAGAGTGTTTATTTAAAAGGTGGAATGTTGGAAAGGCAAAAATGTTGTGGCATGGGGCTTTGCCAAGGAAATCATAAATTGGAACGAATATTTTGTCAGATGAAAGCAATCCCAGAAAAAAAATATGTTCTTATCTGGGCTTTGCATTCAGGGCTGAAAATAAAAACCTTCATGAAATAAAAATAAAGAATGAAAACTCTGAGAGAAAGAGAAAAGCAGATTTTCTGATATCTTTAACCCAGTAAAATGACAAAATGCTGTTGCAAAGAGATTGTGAATTGATACTATCCGGAGCTGTGGTGTTTCATCTGACTTTTATACTTGCCTGGCAACTGCAAGGCAATGGAGCCTTCACACTCTGAGAACTCTCAGTTCTCATCTGTGACACCAACAGTTTTATGAGTGAACTTACCTTGATAATCATTTTTCTCAGTTTTAAATACTAAGTTTTGCAGTAGCTCTTAAATGAGTGTGATCAGGCATAATTTCTTTTAAGAACGGTCTGAAAACCTTCCATTGAACATGGCTATACTTTTGTAATTATTTTAAGGGTATGTAGCTTTTCCCTAGCTAATATATTTTTTCTAGAAGAGGCTAGTAATTTTCTGCAAGTTAGTATTCTGAGTTCCTTGAATTCTTAAACACAAGGAGTCTAAGAGATGCTAACCTCAGAGACTAGCCTCCTAAATCATATTTACAACCTCAATACATGACTGCTACTTAAGAGCATTTAGTTCAGAACAAATGAAAATTCAGATGAGCAACTGCACAACTTAAGATGTGTCACCTCTCATCATTTAGCACAGTTAACTATGTTAGATTTATGTCATTACATTCTCAATTGTAAGGTCCCTGGTACAGGAACTAATTTCTGACAACTGATGATTTGAATGCATCCATTTCTCACTCAGCATGTTACATATTCCATGTTCTTCCAATTATTCATTTGCTTCAGTGTGTCTTTTCAGCAATGTAAAAAAAAAAAAAATCTAAAAAGCTCTCTTAAAAAAAAATCTCATCACATTCAGCAAATGATTTCTTTGAAAAGATTTCTCTGAACATCCTGCCAAAATAATTGCAGCTCATTTCAGTCCAGCATTGCAAAAATAGAATTTCACAAGGACACATTTCCCTATTGAATATAACATTTATGTTTATAGATCTACTCTAACCTAGCTGATTGCTTACTCTCATATATTGTCCTCTGTTCTGCACTTCTTGCAGGTGAGGTCAAGGTTACGGTTAGATCCTGATCAGCTTTTCTGTATACAAGGGATTAATGACTTCTTACCATAATTGTTTTGCACAAAGACAGTCTCTCCAGTTTTACTGGAGGCTCAGTTCTTGCTCCTTTCTCAGGATTCCAGAGATGATACATGTCTGAAAGAGTCAGACACAGATGAATGTTGGTGTGGTCAGGTTTTTTTGCCATTCTCCCCTGTAAGAACAAGGAGTTCTCAAATTATGGAACAAGGCAGTGCAAAGAGGGGAAGGCAGCTACCTAATTTGCAGTGATGTTATTATTCTACAACCATACATCCACATAACATTTTTGTAACTACTAGATTTGAGCCTGTTCATGGTCTGAAGCATACATCACACACGTGTAAAGAGCTCACCGCTATAGGACCCCACATCCACGTTGCAAATGGAGTGTGACAGGTTGCATCTTCGTATGCTACTTCAACTTTGGCTCTGGCATTCAGGAAACCCTTCCAGTGTACCACAGTAGTCCTTTTGGGGACTAATTCCAGCAAATTATACTGAGATACTTACCTTTCCTCAGGTTTTTCACCTATCACAGTTTCCAGCTTTAAACATGAAATTCATAATTCTCAGGTGAAATCAATCTATCAGTTTCCATAGCTGTATAGTTCAGTGTAATTCGTTAGGCAACTTGTGTAGGAAAGACCTTTTCTAGTGTTTTCAGTCTCTTGACTTAAAGGAAAGCTCAGTTTCACAGACATACAATTGGAAGGACATGCCTGGACAGTCAGCAATGCAGAATGATCTGGTTTTCTTCGTGTCCTCCTGTATATTAAGGGTCTTGTTGGTTTTACATTATCTAGAGACACATAAAATACTGGAAGAATTGCACCACCATTCTTCTACTTGAAGAAAGACATTTTGTTAAACCCTTGGTGACCAAATTATAAACTCTTCTATCTAGCCCAGATAAAGGTTCCTTCCTTCAAGAGTTCACATTTTTTTCAATACTAAGGTGTAAGGTTTATACGTAGGTTTCCCAGCTGAGCTGAAATAACATTTTATCAATTGCAGAGAATCATTTCCATCCTCTTGATATTTAATGTATGTATAAACCTTTTTTTCATTATGTTCTATAATTTAATAAGTAATGCTATGTTTGCACTACACTTAAGCATATATTAAATGCTTTATAAATGCAGTCAAAAATGGTTTTAAAATGGCAGGGCAGCCAAATGACTGCAATAATCTCATCTGCTGATTGATTTGGATCCCAAGCTGCTTTTATTGCAAGAGAATGAAGTGCCATTACATCTGGGAATATATTTTCTCTAGCAATGTTTTGTTATATCTAATGAAAGACAGTGAATTGGGATATTTTTCTTAACTTCAAAAATGTCACTTTTCCTAACAAAAACACCATAAGAACTCCCAATTAATTTTTCCAAATATAGTCAGTGTATTACAAAGTAGTTCTATCTGTGTATAAGCAATGATGATAGTAACCAGTGGGGAAGGTCATTAGGAAGCCTTCCTGGGAATACTTACCAGCTAGATATCCAACATTTTGGGGTTTGGAGCCAGGATAACAAGGCTGATAGGATAGTAGATCATGGACTATAGATTATTTACCCAGCATGGGATTGCTAGCTTCAGCAAATAGAAGGAAAGGGAAAAGAGTTTCAGTTCCAGTTAAAATATAGTTTGAAAAGTAGGCCAAAAAGATGAATCTAACAAAAAAGCAGAACATGCTGCTGAGTGTATGGCAAAGCTTTTAAGAGAGTACAGTTATGAGATCTAAAGACTTTTGAAAAGCAAAACGTACCAAACATTGTTCCATATATTTATTGCACCACTTGAACAGCTCAGAGGCATTTAATGTGCATTCTGCCACAAAAGGCAACAATCTTCACAAACTTCGCATTCAGGAGTCAAGACATTTTCTCACTGCAAGTTGGAAATGCAAGATTTTCAACACAATAGCAGCAATTACAAACTCAGGATTCTAAATTGGGAAATATGGAGATAAAGGAGAAAGAAAACATTGGTTTTCATGAGACTAGGAAAGAAAAACCTTTTTTTCTAGGTGTCTTTGTCTTTATGAGCATAAAGGATGTCCAGTCAATTCATTTCTAATATACATATGATAATTTTGGTAGTACATTTTAATGTTCTCTTCTCGGATATCTAATACAACAACAAAGGAATTTAATGGAATTCAGAAAATATCTTAAGAACATCAGAAATCTGAGACAGTTCTAAATTATTAAGTTACTAAATTATCAACTTCTTGTTCCAATTTTACAATCTCAAAGATACTTTCAAACTTTTCCTTGCAATGCGGCTAGTTAAACCAAGCTGATAGTGATCTTTTTTAAATATTCTGAGATGATGTTTATGAAAGTCTTTCAGACGGGAAGAAACTGACTGTGGAGGAAACAGAGAAACTGTCTATACATAGAGGGAAATGGACCATATTTTTGTAAAGCTGCTGCAGGCTACTGATGAAAATTGCTGTATATAAGGTAAGATTTATAATTATTACAGAGAGCTGTCAAATGCACAAAGTAAACCAATGAAAAACATAGATTTTTTTTTCACTAACTTTTTTCAATTATATTAATCTTAGTGCTACTTATAATTACACTCAGTAATAATTTTTCAGACAGCCCTGTTATTTTCAAGCTGATTGTGCTCCTTTAAATAAATCCCATCATGTGTCTAAATCAATCACATGGTAGAGAGTTGAAGCAGGTATTTAAAACCCTATGCACACTGCTGATTCTGTGTTTGTGAGCTTTCCAGTCATGATCTCAGTTCAGGATTTTCTTGATAGAGATATAAAAGATACACTAACTCATTGCAGTATTTTTTATTATATATACATGTCATAATTCCCTTGTTTCTTCTAATTTTGCATTTTTAAAGGTCAAAAATGTTCCTCTGATACAAGAGAATACTCAATTTATTCACTAAATGGATCAGGGAAAAAAGAACATAGAGATACACACAAATATTAAGCAGAGGGAAGGAGACAAAGATCAAAATCAAAGTGGGACTTGGATTCCTGAGAATTCTTATAGAAATGAATATGCCTGCCCAAACTAATAAATGGAGATTTTATGCCACAATATGCTTCAGCAATAATTTAAATACCAGACAGTATGTGTCACAATGGGGGAAAAAAGGTCAGACAATATGCTAGAGGGTGACTGAAACAAAAAGAGAAAGCAAACTAAAATGGTAATACAAAAGAGATCAAAGTTATCATGCTGCAGTCAGAAATAAGATAGGCAGACCCAAGCTACAGATTTTAAAGCACAGAACTGTCTACGAACTCCACTGGGGGTTCAGAGTCACGCTATCTTTACAGTCTTATATCATATAGCTTTGCTTTCATCTGTCATCAGAAAGTAAATTAGAGATGTTTTCCCATTTCACCATACTTTCCCATCCTTTTGCATAAAACTGTGACATCCCTTGGAATTGGGGCACATAGCCTCCTAGTTTAAATCCTTTCTGCTGCTTGGCAACTGCTCCAATACTGAAATACTTTTCCCTGTTTGGCCTCTGATTTCCTAACACAACATTCAAGCTGGAAATTATGTGGATGACTGGTAACCCTACCTCTTAGAGTCACACTGATTGTATCTTCTCATTATATTTGATTACAGTTCTTGATAAATTAATCTAACAAAAAGGATGACAGAAGATGCCAAGGAAACTTTCTGATGCAATTACAGCCTTATCTGCAAGCTCAAAAGCACCTATTTAAAGGCAGTGATATTCTTATTTTATTTCTTCCTTTTTGAATATGACTTTCTGTTGCCTAACAATCAGGACACAAAGAGGCAGGAACAATCTCATGAAGCCACAGGCTGGAATTCAGATCTTGCTTCTGTTTTGAAATTGTTGAGACCTGCTCTAGAACAAGCATGTCCCTCCCTGGATACTTGCATTCAGATAAGGGTGACACAAAAAATCGTGTAAGGCTAAAGAATTGTGCTGTTGCTAGCTATTATCTGTTGGCGATAAGTTAGACATGCCTTTACTGGTGATGAAGACAGCTGTAAACCTTGTGAGGCATAAAAATATGAGATGTTCCTCACATACTTCTTGTTACAGTTTGCATTTGGGACTGCATTCTGTATTTCACCTCACTCTTTTCCTACCCTTCTCTGTTTCTAACAGTCTGTAAAATGGTCTTCTTGTTTGAGGGGAATTTACTAACCTTCTGTTCAAATATGGATTTGATCATTTAAGTTCTCTGAGCAATGTTCTGTTAATTGTCTCTTAATCTGGCATGGGAAATGGCAACATTCTGACGGAGGACAGTATAATGCTATTCTCCAAGTCTATTCCTCTTTCTTCCTCATTAGTAGATTCCCAGATACACAGAGTCCTTCAGAAATCAAGAACTCAAGACAGATAGGGATGCAAGTGCAGCATCATCATCCTGCTTTCCTGTGGCCAGAGACAGCTGGACACATAAAGAGATCCTTTCCAAACCTTTGTATGATGGGCAATGATCTGTCTCTGCCATATGTATTGCTTTTTAATTTTTCTTCTCAGTTACATGTTAAAGTGTAGGCATTGAGGAAGTCAACTGAAGGCTGTAGTATTGATTCAAGTTATATTGGGGAAAATGGCTTATATGTCAAACATCTCTATATTTTTTATTCACAGTTAGTGAACATGAGAAGCTACTTCTGGACCAAAAAAATGAGTCCTATGATGCTGCAATTTCCTCTTAGTGAATGAAATACAACATTCTTAATCAAATTGATCAATTTTTTAGCTCTTAGAGGTCAATTAATTGTACCTGTAATATCTGTGACAGTAGCACTCGTGCCACTGGAAAGAAAATAAAACTAAGTGAGATGGAGGCCTGTAACTGTGATGAACTTCTGCAAATAGCAATAACAATTCTGGGAGTAAAAATGTCATTAAAACTGACAGTACAATGCAGTCCAGTGGATAGGTGAAGAGACTAGATCCTATTCCCATCTTTGCCAGTGGCATTATATGTTTATATCTTTGTGGCAGAATTAGCGCAGGTAACCAGGTAGTAGCAGCCACGTCTGAACACTCAGCTTAGCACATGTTCTGCTACAGCAGGGAGGGTGCCCAGCCATCTCTCCACTCAGCCCAGCTACTTTCAGAATAAGAAGTGAAAGCATTGCATGAGGATGCCAGTGGAGCCAGCTACACATCCGCTACCCTGGCTAGGAGCTTGAGGATGTGCTGCCACCCATTGCACAGATATACGAGTAGCTCTGGAGATAGTCTGGGAAGCTTTCCACTGTATACTACAAAGATGCATTTCATCAGAGCAACCATTTTAGAAGGATGATCCAGGAAATTACAGGCCTGTCAGCTTGACTTTGGTGCCTGGGAAGCTGATGGAGCAGCTCATCCTGAGTACCATCACACAACACATGAGGGGCAACCAGATGCTCAGGCCCAGTCAGCATGGGTTTATGAAAGGCAGGTCCTGCCTGACAAACCTGATCTCCTTCTATGACAGGGAGACCTGCTTATTGGATGAGGGAAAGGCTGTGGATGTTGTTTATCTTGACTTTAGCAAGGTCTTTGACACTGTTTCCCACAGCATTCTACTGGCAAAACTGGCTGCTCGTGGCTTGGATGGGCACACGCTTTGGTGGGTAAAAAAAACTGTCTGGATGTCCAGGCCCAAAGAGTTTGATGAACAGAGTTAATCCACTTGATGGCTGGTCACGAGTGGTGTCCCCCAGGGCTCAGTTTTGGGGCCACTCCTGTTTAACATCTTTATTGATGATCTAGACGAGGGGATCAAGTGCACCCTCAGTCAGTTTGCAGATGACACCCAGTTGGGTGGGAGTGTTGATCTGCTCGAGGGCAGGGAGGCTCTGCAGAGAGACCTGGACAGGCTGGAGCCATGGGCTGAGGCCAACTGGAGGAGTTTCAATGAGGCCAAATGCCGGGGTCTGCCCTTGGGCCACAACAACCCCCAGCAGGGCTACAGGCTTGGGGAGGAGTGGCTGGAGAGCTGCCAGTCAGAGAGGGACCTGGGGGTGCTGATTGACAGCTGGCTGAACAGGAGCCAGCAGTGTGCCCAGGGGGCCAAGAAGGCCAATGGCATCCTGGCTTGTGTCAGCAATAGCGTGGCCAGCAGGGACAGGGAAGGGATCTGACCCCTGTCCTCGGCACTGGTGAGGCCGCCCCTCGATTCCTGTGTTCAGTTTTGGGCCCCTCACTACAAAAAGGACATTGAATGACTCGAGCGTGTCCAGAGAAGGGCAACGGAGCTGGTGCAGGGTCTGGAGCACAGGTCGTACGGGGAGCGGCTGAGGGAACTGGGGGTGTTTAGTCTGGAGAAGAGGAGGCTGAGGGGAGACCTCATCGCCCTCTACAGCTACCTGAAAGGAGGGTGCAGAGAGCTGGGGATGAGCCTCTTTAACCAAGTAACAGGACAAGAGGTAATGGCCTCGGGTTGCACCAGGGAAGGTTTAGACTGGATATTAGGAAGCATTTCTTTACAGAACGGGTTGTTAGGGTTGGAATGAACTTCCCAGGGCAGTGTTGGAGTCCCCATCCCTGGAGGTGTTTAAGAGTCGTGTTGACATAATGCTGAGGGATATGGTGTAGCTGGGAACTGTCAGTGTTAGGTTAACGGTTTGACTAGATGATCTTCAAGGTCTTTTCTAACCTAGATGATTCTATGATTCTGTGATTTTGATGCTATAATACCAAGGAAATAACCTTCTTCTATTGGTACAACACTCCCGCATATGTCTCACTAAATATTTTAGGCTGTCCCCCATAGCTCTTTTCTTTGTAATGAGGTGACCACTCTAGAAACCTCCACAGTGAATTGCAGACGAAACTGCACCATTTTCATGAGATATTAATTAATTATGGAAAAGTAGTGGAAAATCAGTTATCAGGAGAATGATTTATGCATCCTCATTCCAAGTTGCCATGATGAGATCTAGTGAAAATGAGATCAAAGCTCTAGAGTAGACCTACATCTACTATCATCATCCTTTAAAGTGGAATAAGTGATTTTGGGAGAAAATCTAAGGCAAGCAAGCACTCAAGTTAACTCTGCAGTGCAGGCAGAGTCACACCTAATGATTCCTAAATAATTGGGAAATTAATTATGTCATTTACCTATCTCACCAATCTCCGTTTACTTCAGTAACAGGTAAATCCAACACCAAAGTGCTGACCCTTTCATTCATAAAATAATTGTGCTTAACTTCCCTCTGTTGCCTGTTGATATGAAGTTTTACTCACCCTTTACTTAACTGTTCCTCATTAAGAAATGTCAGGGATGTCTTACACAAATTATTAAGTAACAGGTAGGCTGAAGCATGAATTTACTGTGTACCAGCTACTCTTCATTAAAGTGGACGTGCTTAATCCACTGAAACAGTGTGATGCTGCAAGGTGCAAGAAAGCAGCTCCTCACTAATCTCTCTGTATAGACCAAATGTTTCTAATTACACCATAGTACTTCAGTGCAGAGAGCAGCTGTGTGTTTGTCCTTGTGTGAATACTGAAGTCCCACCTAGCAAAATATAAAAACCGTAAGTGAAACAGTGTGCAAAACATTGCTTTTACAATTGGATTTAATCAAAAGGATTCAACAGAAGGGGTAATCAGAGCATGGCATAAATATTAGGACAACATTTGACTGGAATGGAAAAGCCACCATCAGGCATTTGGAAAAGGAATAAGGCAACAAGAGGCAAGAACAATGGAATATTAAAATTTCAGCTCAAATTTCAAACCAGGATAATGTTGACAAAGATTTGTCACTTCTGGTTAGAAATTCTGCTCCTCAAAGAAAAAAATTATCTATGTTTCAATATAAACTATAGAAGCAATGATGAGAGCTCCTTTTTAATACCACCTGGATGCAATTATGAGTACTCCATACTCACACAGTAAAAGCGAGTGCAGATCCATTTGCAAAAAATGAAAGACAAAAAGTAAAAATTGCTGAAGGTAAGACAGAGTGTCTGGAAGTTGGATGTCCAGACAGCATGACTCATGACACAAACTTTAGCTCTGACACATCTCAAGCCAGGAAATCACTCTAATTTGTGACATTGATTGCAATCAGTAAAGTGGCTACTGTACATAATAGCTGCTCTTCTGTGCAGTACATTTTGTGCTGTACTTGGCTGATGCAAGCCAATTTATAGACTGCTAGGTACTAATCCCCAGAAGGGGGGCAGTCTTACCGCCTTTCTCCTCTGAAGCAAGGTTTTACTTTTTTTCATTTATTTTGACCCCATTTGCAAGACCTATGTGAACACTTCACTGTTCTCTTGGACCCCAGTGTAACCCAACGTTACTTAGCTGGCAATCATAAAATGCCATATGAAGCTGATCAAAGACGAGTGAATCAGTGGAAGAAAGCCTACTGAAACAAGGTTTGGGGGAATCAAGCAAAGATGGGTCGCACAATCCATAAAGAAGGTCTATTTTAGGTTTCTTAGACTCCAAAATATCTGTCAGTGTTAACGGGAACAGCAAAAGAAAGGACATGATTTTTGCTTTACTTTCTCTGCTCGTTTGCCTGTTATATTCAGTGTTTGACAGGCATATAGCTATATATAAAACATAATAGATGACTGTATCTAATATACCAAAATCAGGCTCTTAACATTAAAAGTAACAAAGTAGAAATTATAATGGAATGACAATCAGCCTTTGTAACGGAGAGAAAATGAAAAATGGCAAGATGCTTTCAGAAAGGCATACATAGCCTTGCAGATTCCTTTTCAAAATATAGCCTTGTATCTCTCAGATTGGAAAAGGTGTTTCCTAAATGTGTAAGCTTTAAGGTCAGAATGGACTATTATCACCATCTAGTCACTTCAGCCATAGAATTTCAGCAAGTAACTCCTACATAATGACAGAAACTCACTGATCTAAGGCATATGCTATATTTAACAAAAAACAAAACAAAACAAAAGTTATTCCTGGTTCATTGTTCTTGGAATAACTTTTTTCAGTTCCACTAGTCATGATACCAACAGGCAGGCTCTTTTCCAATGTATGCCTCAGAGAACCTACCTACCAGCAGCTGAGTTGCTTATGGTGACCTGCTTTTTAAGTTCACTTTACATAGCTCATGACAGCCTGGCACAGCAACCTCAATCTATTCTGACATCAAGGCTCTGCAGAGTTCCAATGTCTATAGCACAAACACTTTTCATATGAGAAGAGAGAAAGACCTCTTGAGATAATGAAATTAAGTTATCAAACCTGAGCAGAATGGATGAAAGTCTGCTCTGGGCAGTAATTGATTGTCCAGTTTGCTAAGGACCAGATCTGGCATCCCCAAGACATTCCTGACTCGTTTCAATTTCTTCGTGATGCAGCTAGAACCAAAGCAGGGTCTCTTTTGTGTCTCCTTTCATCCTAGTCCTCACCACCTCAAACTCAGCTGCCAAGTGCATAGCAACCTGCTCCATCACAGCTGCTGCTATTGACATGGCTTGGTTGGGTGAAATCAGCCTCTCTGCTGCAGGTTATGTTCTGTAACATGGCATTTCACCAGCCACAACACATAGCAGGGTGTCTTCAAAGGCTTATTCAGAGTTTAAACCCTAAATATCAGAATCTGAAAGTATGCATCTCAGAAAGCTAAGTCAAATAGTTACCATGTGTTAAGCTTCCAGATTGCTGCAGCTCTCTCCAACTGCTGGCAGAGAATGGCAAGTCATGAGATACAAATCTTTCCCAAGTCCTAGCCATACTCTAGTTTCAGCAAGTCGAGGAGGAAAGGGGATGGAGAGACAGCCAGCCCTCATTGTGGTGCAACTCCTTTCTCTCCACTTGTATCACACTCATGCATTTTCACTTTGTTCTTTCACTCAGTAACTATGACTGGCAGCTAAAATAATATTGGTTTAACATATATTAGAGAATCTGTCAAATGTAGATCCTTCATGAAGACTTTCCTTGCCATGCCCATTTCTCTCCTGCAGCATATTTTGGTCTCTCAGATGAAGGCAGGTAGCTTGTCCAGCACAGGAGGTGTCGGAGCACTGGGCTATGCTACCTTCTGACAGCAAGACGAAAGGCAGCCTTGCAGAGCTTTGCCACAGCTAATGCTTGTGATTTTTACCAGGTACGTACTTCTTGCCTGCAGAACCTGTTTTTTTGTGACAAGGTGCTAAAACTGTAACTAGTGGCAGAGGGCTTAGATTATCCCCAAGGACTTTAGCGTTGCAGAGCCTGAAGGGGAAATAAAAAGACTTCCAGACTTCAAAGAGAAAGCATGAAAAGAAAAAAAAAAAAAAAGTCTGTGAGGTGAAATTATATATACTACAAAGAAACAAGACTCTTTGTCTTCCATTTGCCACAGCTGAAAGAAAGTGCAATTCATTACAAGATAGGAAAAAGAGGTGCATTTACAAAGTCCTCAAGAATGGAGTTACTCCAGCTGTTCAGTTCAATGTAAGGTTTATTATGAAATACCCTTTTAGCAGCATTAGGAAGGACAAGAGTTGCCATCTGAATACATGTATTATAATTACCAAAAAAGAAAGCACATCTCTCTTAAGGTGAGGTGTCACAGACACTTCATAGGGTATGCTTCCTTCAGTCTGAACACACTGGTGCCCTGTGTCTGCACATTGACTGATTCAGTCAGTACAAATGTAATATTAATTTTTTAAATTCAGAAATATCTTTGTCCTTTTTTTTAATCTGAAATCTGCTCTTTCACCCTTTCCTAAATAAAAAGCAATCTATTAATTAAAAAAACCCACATTCATTTTAGATGTTGTTATCCTCCCATAATTTTCAACTACAGAATATTTATCCAGATTCGTTTGACATATGCAATAAAATCTGCACTTGTAAATTCAATTAATGCTATACAGTACCCTATTAAAGAACACAAATTTATTAAATCTTATCAGATACTAATTATGCTCAACTGGTGTTAATATCAGTATATCCCTCAGGGAAAAAACATGTTATCAACCAGGAATAACAATAATCTCATTTGGGGTTTTGTGATGGTAACTTTGAAAGCAACAGGCAATGAAGACATTTAAACAGTATTTTGATATATTCAGAATTATGAGACTAACACCTTACTTTTAACATAATCAGGCTCATTAGTTTAACAAGATAGTTCAAGAAGCACAGAAGTCTGTTCATGTAAGGGGAAGTGTCAGAGCATCGGTTATTATGATGTATCTCAATACATCATTCTCCCCACAGAAGAATTCCTACATCTTTTTTTTTCTTTTTTTTTTTTTTTTTAGAATACAACAATATCTAAAAATACATACATATACACAAAAATTTAAAATTTACAAGTAAGTCATTTAACCTTTATTGTGAATGGAATTGTTTAAGAGAAACTGCTGTCATCATCTACTCAACTAACAGATGCTTATGCTAACCACGTTACTGTTCCTCATTAAAAACAGAGTTGGGATTTACAGCATATTTTGTGTACCTAATGTGGCAATTGGGTAGGATTTTTCAGAAATACCTCATGATTCTAGGCACTTCAATTTTTCAGATATTCAGGGGAGGCAGAGGATGGAAATTTTTTTTATTAAAAAAAAGGCATTTCTGGTATTGCTGGACAGGCACTTCAGACTCCAGTGTTATTAATCACTTGGGGAAAACCTCAGTTAATCAGTCATATACTATATATGGACCAGGTGCCCTGACGTTTGTGTGTTTCATGCCTGTTGAGGGGAGCAGGAGTAACTGCACATTAGGGATTTTTAAAGTGTGTACATGAGTTACAGGCAAGCAAATAAGGTACAATAGGGAAAGGTAATGCAGGGTAGGCATTAAAAACCAATTAAATTGAATCAGTATATTCCACTGTTGGAGGGCATTGGTTCTGTTTCTTCTCCTGTAAACTGGGCACTAGGGTGTCAGACTCTGAAGCATAACTCATAGGATTTGAGCTGTTTTTTCAGAGAAATAAGCAACCAGCTGATTTCACAATGTCTGTACATCTGCAGAGTTGTCAGGGAAACACTCATATTTCCGAGGGGAAGAGAGCTAGTTCCTTCCACAGATGTTCTGCACCTACCAGACCTATGAACTAAATACCTCTGAGTATTGTTGGGGTTTTTTTTCCCTCATCTTCTGATGAGCTTCTGTCTATTCGCTCTTGAGTGCAAGGGACCAGCATCTCATCCAGCAGGAGCCTGATGAGCAGGTCAGGGAGCTCTGCAGTTCGAGGAGACCTGCAGGTTCCCAGTGGAGAGCAGCATTCTGTGCCCTTCAGAGCACCACGATGAGGAGAGAGGAACACCATCTTGTCAAATCTTTTGTCCACAAGGAACTGTTGTATCTACCAGAAACATACTGGCTGAGAGACGATGCAGATGATGTTCAAGAAATCATAGACTTTGAACCACAGAGAGGAGTTCAACTCACAGTTCCCTTAGCACCAAATTCTTTTCCTGTCCTATGCCATACAATGAAAAAAAAAAAAAAAAATTTTGCTGGAAGCCAATCCTGCAGAACAAGGAAAAAAAGTAGATTTCTTATCAGCAGAGTATTGACAATACATGGTCTAAGAAGACTCAGCTGTTATCACCCATCTTAATTTACCTGGGATAATCCCCCCTTACTGCATTCCATATGCTTACTGTACTATATAAAGTAATGCTAACATGAATAAAAAAAAGTAAAGAAGACAATAGACATGAATACTGTACTAGTTAAGGAAAAAAAAATGGGGGGGATGTCACATCCAAAGGGAAAACAGTAAATTTTCTCTAACTAGCCCTGTCTCTTTAACAGTGAATTCAGGGAAATTACACACTGATAAAATATTTCTACAAACTCTATGAAAACTGACAGCAAAAGCTCTGGAAACATCTCCAACTTCTACAGATAAAACAAACCCCTAGATTGGAATAAGAAGTCCAGAGAAAGGCTATTTTGAGATCTCTGTACAAGAGAGTCTCTAAATTTAGAACTATGGATGTGTGTATGAAAAGGGAATATTCCATGAGTTGGTTCAAAATTTTTCAAAAGACAGACATAGTGTGAGGTTAATGAGCAGTTTACATGAAAGGAAATAAAACAGAGAACAATGACAAAGAACTAAATCCTGTTTAGTTTACTCAAGTTCAATATCAAGTTGTAATTCTCTATGAACAAAGCCAGAAGAATTTGATTTGAGATCATAGTCTACTCTCCTTCCACTGATGGAAGCAAATTGAGATCTGACATGAGTAATTCAAGCGAGTGATGTTACAAAGCATTTAAGGGAGAAAAAAAGAGTATATCTGTGTGCAAAATCATGGCCTGAAATTTAGTGTTACAAAAGGAAGCTAAATATTAATAGACAACAAGATATTACTGTATAAAATACATGTAAAAGGGTTGTTAAAAGGGAGCACACCTACAGGCAATGCAGATTTCAATTAGCTACTCAGACCATGAAGTAGAGAACATTAAGCAGAAGGAAAAATCAGGGAAAACAAATTGGGATAAAATACTGAAAGAGTAATAGAATGCACACAAAACATGAAAGAAGAAATTGGGAAGGGAGTAATGCATGGCTTTGAAAAAGCAGAGACATTCTTAGGAATGTACAGCAAAGATGGAGGAGTAGCTAGACAACAGTAATCATAAACAATTTATGTTTGTAAGTAAGATGGTGGACACATATAGGTGGGCATAAAGAGACTACAACTAAGCAGAATAAACCTTGGAGGGACACAGAAAACACAGGGGGAAGTGGATGGGATAGAGCAATAGAGTGGAAGAGTATAGGGGTGAAAATGAGAATGCAAAATAATTAATATATGCCAAACTACTCTGTGGCTCTTCCTACAATGAATGAACTTTCAGAGAAAACTAGACTGATGAGCAAGCAAACACAGAAAGTAGCTGAGAATAAAAAAACAGATTAAAGAAGGATTATGGAATTAAATTAAGTTTACAAACAAGCCTCTGGGAAAAAAAAACAGAAAACAAGAATAAAAGTTAAATTTCACAAGAAGTTAAAATGTACAATAAAATATTTTTAGAAATCGAAGAAGGAACCACTAAAGGTAATTGTAACAAACTAGAAGTGTTTATCCAGTCCAGCTTCTCTTTGTCATTAACAGATGTTGAAATCAATGAGATCAATGGGTTCAGCTGAAGCATTTGAGTCATTCTTATTCTCGAATAATAGATGAAAGCTGTTTTAAGTTGCGGGCTAGATGACTGGTTTAATGCTTGAAAGCAACCAGCACATGAAAAAAATAAAATGCTTTCTTTACAATGTGTTTATTTTGTGTATTTGTCAGCACTTGAGAATTATCCATATCACCAGTTTGCTGAAAGTTTGCCCCCCTTTCTTCATCTCAGCAAAACAAAAGTGTATGCCAATAAAAGCAGCAGCAAAGCTGGAAGTGAAAAGGTAGCAGGAAAGGTATATAATACAGAAAAGTGTAAATAATTTATGTTAAGAAAAGTTAGGCATGCTGCAACCACAAGTTACCCTCAAAGCTAAGCTCTGCAGAAGAACTGAACGACATGGCATGACTTTGTGTGGTGTAAGAATGTCATATCCCAGTAAATTGCAACCCTGAATATTAGCTCTCCTGAACAGACAAAATTGAAATAGTTAATACCACCAAAACACTGATAAAATCAGAAAATGACTGAATTATCTCAGAAGGAATTATACTTGTACCCCATTTCTAACAGACTGTGCCTACTTATTTTGGTAAGATTTGTACATACCACTGAGTCTTTTAAGAAAGAAGAAAGGCCCAAATCATGCTTGAATGATTTTGAGTATTCTTCCTTCTCTCAGCCACCTAATAATGACTAGGTTTTTTTCTTAATGATGGCAGGAAATGCTCAGCTGTTGAGTTTACAAGAATAAAAACCCTCTCAGCTTTTTGATCCTGTGGCTGTTTACTCTAAAAGCTACCAATTTAATAGGTTCTGAGTTTTGTTCATATGTACATATAAGACATAGAGGCATAGTAGGATATTTCAAACAGCAACTCAGGACTGAAACCTTCATGTAGAAAGGTTGAGAGCTATAAATCTTGAGAAAAGACAACATCCATAAAATTTTGACCAGATCTAGGGTGCAGAGGGGGAAAACTTATAAAGTCATAGCATACAGCTTAATAAAATTTAAAATATTCTATAATCCACAAAGCAGGGAATCAAATATAAAATGGAGAAAATAGATCCAGCACTAGGCAAGTAATAGAGAATAAGATCATATTTGGGATAATGGGCATTGTTCTGGTCACCTTATTATGGAAGTGTTGAAACCTCATTGGCTGACATCGGATACGAGGTGGTTTTGGATGTCGTCCTGTTTCTTCCATTATTAATTTTGTGCTTGAGGGCAAATGCCAGCAGTGCTCATTTTAGTTTTTACCTCCTGCTGCAACTTCAACTGTCAGAGAGACAGCAGGAGTCAAAAATGAAAGGAGCCACCTTATAGAAATGCTGTGCCACTATGTCATTTTTAAACTGACAGCTTTTTACAGTCCAATTTCTCAGGGAAAGAAAAAAAGGACTTTCATTTTCACCTCCCACTGCTGCTTTGACAGAGAAAGACATTCACCCAGGTTTGAATGCTGGTGGGAGGCAAAAATGTAAAACTGCGGTAGAGTGTTTGTAAGTGGGCTTTGACTACCCCATAGAAGGATAAGCTGATTTGGGACAAGTTGAACTCTAACCTTTGCTTACCAGGTGGCAAAAGAGAAAAACGTGTCCACCTGCCCTTAATGCAATAGATGGAGAATATTCTGAAGGATATATGTGAATATAGAGCAGCCAGATACACATAAGGATTGCGGTTCATCTGAAAACATAAAAATGTCTGTTTTAATAGTATTTGGTCTACAAGAAATTGACAATTGAGAAGATTCTTCAATGAGAACAACCACTGAGGAAGGTAGAAATGACTAAAAGGAGGAATTAAGGAAGAAGATAGCACGCTCCTTGTATTAGTAGCAAATAGTAAGGAAAATCCCCCCCAATCAAAGGACTCAAAGAAAGAAGCTAAGAAAAAACTGAGTGCTGAAGAACCACACATAGTAATTTTTCTACAGTTATTAACATAACAGGTACCAAAGCAAAATACGATGCTGAAAGCAAAGTAATAAGGAACAGTGATACTAAAGTACACATATGAGAGATCCCTCTAGAATCCTGATCTATCTAGCTTCCATGACGTGTATAGTATTTAGAAAACTCAGAATTTAATATTATAATATAATGTAATAATATCATATAAAGGTAGAAATAGCACCTGCTCACTGCTTGATTCAGTTTTTCATTTCCAAAGTATGTGTTACATATTCTTCTGAGCTTAGAGTTAAAATTAATTGCAAGTGACAATGTTATTCAGGCTAAAGAAATTAATCTCCTATCATTTGAAACTGTCTGTTGTTAATCTTGTATTCCTTGTTTTGGATCTCTGCTTCTGACAGTGTCCCTGACCTTGTCAACGTTAGAAGTATGCACTTGACTAGAACAGGCAAGACATTTGGCTCTCAAGGACAAGAATGCTGAATATCTCCAAATGCATTGTTTAGTGAGACTATCCAGAATAGCAACAAAGCTGTGGTATCTGAAATATATGCATACTTTTCAAGAAAAATAGCATATACATATGTGTGGTATACACCTACATATACATATTTTCAAATATATATGTATTTAAAAATATAAAAGTGTGCATTAAACACACAAGCTGTACCTGGGGTTTTCTAATGAAGGTTTGGAAATCTTGTAATGAAAAGACATCATCTACTGTAATGATATCTCAAGTTATAACTAATGCCATGGGCCTGGCTCCAAACATTATTTCAAGTACAGGGGAAAGCAAAACACCATTCTGAATTCTGCATCTTTTACATATTTTATTTTCTACTTTTTCATTTAGAATGATTTTGAAATCCTATTTCATTCATATAAGCTCACTCACAAAGTCTTTTTTTCATTATATATTTCTTACCCTCTGATAATTTTACATAGAGAAAGTTACTTTCAAGTCCTGCCAGCATTTTCCAAGATACTCAGCTGCTACCAAGAAACTACATTCCTCTTTTCCCTATCTGTTTCATTTTCACAATTTTCCTTTACAAGCGGGCTTGCACACACAGATGCTATCCTGTACAGTTGATTCTGTGGTGAAAGGTACCGAAGCATTTCTCAATAAAATGGCCTTGAGTGTTTTGAGGCCTTATTGCTATAAAAGAAAACTTGAACACATGAATTGGGCAAAAAGTGACACAAATTATGTCTGCATAAGTACCCTTGTAATATGAAACATCATCAGCTGTATTTATGGAGGGCCTGTCAATGGAAACATAAAGATAACAATAAGCAATACACAAAAAGAACAGAAGTAGGACACTGTTAAATGTAGGACTGTAGTGGCTGAATTGGAGCTTCTGAACTGACTGCATATTCACTTCCCAAAGCAATTTAATAATATATTTTAATGATTATTTATTCTGAGCTGTAACGTAAGTTTCAAACTTCCTATCAGAGCAGTTTACAGAAATTTGAGAGCAGAATTTGAATCCAGCTTCGCTGGATGAAGCCAATAAGAGGTAAACCAAGGAGTACAGAGAATTTATGTGCCATAATATTTTGAATTCCCATACACTCTGCTGAGAGGATCATTTTATGTAGATGGAGCTTATTTTGTAGTTGTGACTAAAGGGGGTATAACTGTCTCCCCTTCCCCCTTTCCTGGCTAGGCAGTGCTCCAGAGAAACAGAGGCAGGTAGCTGGAGTGGAGGCAGAGGTAGTGTGGAAACAGGTTTTGAGGAAATGGGGAGGGAAGAAGTACTCAGGATAAAAGGAGCAATTGTCTCAGACATGTGAATCTCAGAAACGGAGTCAAAGTTCCCCGGTGTGTTTAGAGTTAATTGCGTAGAATAATAAAGATAGGTTTCTCCTAAGTAATCACCTTAGGGAAGAGGACATTTTTACCATTGATAGCAAGAGCAAGCCAGGCTGCAGAGAAATTACATAAAGAAGGGGTTTGGGTTTTGCTTTTCCTCTCCTGCACTTAATCCAAACTTTTCTTAGTTTCTATCTGACTTCAGGGTAGGTCACTATACCTCACTGCCCTCCCCACTACAGTGCAATTGGGTTGTTTTCCCTCTGCCTTTCAGTGGTACACTTGTTCCTGAGTCAGCTTTGAACATCAGCTTCAGGAAGGGGCATATCTGCGAAAGTATCTGCGTACCCAATGATTTGGAGGAGGACCCAGTGAAATATCACCTGTTTTCCAAGACAATTCCATCAAGTACTTAAAGATTCAGGTGATTCTGAAAATTTCTGCTACGTACACTTTTCACTTTAGAGTTTTAAAAACTCTGGTTCTTAACCAGGCTAATAAAGCCAGAGGCCAAGTTAAACAGTTATGCTGGCTGTACACTGCACACTGCACGTAAAAGTGGGGCTGGGGGGGGAAGAAAGGGGAAAAAAAAAAAAGAAAGAAACTTGAAACAATATTGATTTTGACTTTGCATAGACACCTCCTGATAAGAATTTTAATACAGCATATATGAAATCCAAATTCCTCTCCTATTTGAACTGATAGCTAGAGGAAAAGTTGTGACTGACAGGAAGTCAGTTCATGTTCTGATATACAGCTTTTCATTACTACAGTGTTATATAGGTTCAGCATGAATCCCCGAGAGCAAATCCCTAGTATATCCTAGTACATTGTTCTTTTCACTCCTGACGGCTGAAATCCTAATTGAAACCTTATGTTTATTTATTTATTTTCTAAATCTTTATTTCTCTCACTCAAACCTCAAGTGATTTCATTATGATTTCTATCTTTTAATGACAACTTGGCCAGCTCTGGGTCTCACCTTGTCCACGCTAATGCAAATACTCTGATGAGTTTTATGGGGCCAACTATACAAGCAGCAAAGACTCACCTCAGTGTGTTTGCAGAACTTGATTTCTGGTTGGTAAATTATTCAGGTTCAAATAGTAAAGAAACTGGTTTTTAACTGGCAGATTGGTTGAATGATATAACTGCAAGGAGCTACATTTATTTCTAGTATAAATCCCATGATTAAATGGCTGAACAATGAAAGTCATCAGGATATGGCTGGGTATTGTTAGAGGTGAATCAGCAGCTACAGAGTTCACTTGACAAAGGAATTGCAGTGAGCCCGCAAGAGAAATGTTCGGTTGTACAGCAAGAAAGCGGATGCCAGGGTGGGCAGTGAAGCATAATAAGAGCTCTTTCTATCAACCCCCTTCCCCCAAAAAAACCCAAACAAACCAACAGTAACAAAAACAAAACAGTAATTACACTCCCTATTTTTACCAAATGGGGAAATCACCTTTTCCCAGCCAATTCTCCAATGCATCCCTGGAGTGCTAACCATTTAGAAATGTGTTAGGAAGAATCACACCTGAAAAGAAACCTGCATTGTCATTTCTACAAGTGGAAGAAAGCTCCAAATGTAAATGATCTCCTCTGCATCATCAGAGGGAATATGTTTGAGAATTTTTGCTATGGGTTATGAAGTCACACAGAATATCCTCTATCTCCTCAAGGCTCAAGAGAAGAACCCAATGACTGATTGTTAAGCAAAAGGAAAAAAATGTCCTTTAATTATATTGTTATACTTCTGACTTGCCCAGAAGGAGTTACATCATCATCATCATCATCATAATCATCATCATCATCATCATCATCATCATCATCATCATAATAAACAACCCTATTATTTTAGGGGTGTGGGGGGCACTCTTCTGATGGAAAGAGAAAGAAAATAAGAGTTCATGAAGCCTCTTCTCATACCGCAGTCTTATATAACCAAGGGGTTCAAAGGTTTGGATAAAGACTGACATTTTCACTCTTTCATAATCAGAAATTTTTAAAAAGCTATCTTATTTTCATTTCATGACCACCCTGCTGCTATCATAATGAATATATATTATTATGCTGATATTCTAAGCACAGATCTACTAGTTATTAAGCAAATCTAAGTATATCACAGGAACAGATTACACTGTTGTATGAGTTACTGAGATACTGAGATCTGTTTGAAACAACAGTACTGGACAATGTTGAAACAATAATAATGAAGGCCTTAAATTAATACAGAACCTTTTTATTCCAGATGATCACAGCTACAAGTTTCTTCAGTCCTATGTACACATGCATATAAACACAGACACACATATAAATGTATTTGGATACAGAAGCTTTTAAACAGAGTACAAAAGTCTTAACACAGGAAGAGACAACCACACCACTATTGTGAGGATGAGGAATTGCATCACAGTTAAATCATATCTTTAACTTCTCAAAATAAGAAAGAGTCTTTAATAGCATGTCTTTATTCACCAACCTCTGTTTTGAAAATCTTGCCCTACAGATAGAGAAGGGAGCCCAGACACATACATATAATATATATATACAGATAGATATACATATATATATATGTATATATATATATAGATATACATATATATATACAGATAGAGAAGGGAGCCCAGACACATAACAATACGGTTACTTTCTGATTCTGCCAAGATAACTCACAAGGAGGCAGTAAAACTGTGCTGAAATTCTGTAGCATTTAAAGGAAAATTTCTACTACTGTTTACAGAAAAATCACACTACTGTCCCATTGATGAGGAGCTTGTTCATCTTTTTATGAAAACCTAGAATGTCCCAAAAATGCTGAATGTCTTCTAAAATGATCTTAGAATTGCTATCTTTATTACATTGGAAAGAACCTTGGGAGCACCTCTCTGTATTTAAAAGAATTACACAGAGCAGCCAACATTTATATACTCTGATTTGAGCAATTCACTTCCTATTAGTATTTTAAAACCTCAATAATACTGTGAAATATAATATTTTTGTAGAAAACACAGTATTTTAACTTGTGCACTTACTTTCAGTTGGATCTGTAAAGATAAGATATGAAGTAAATTGAGGCAAAGTTCAGTTGGTATCCCACACTGCCTAAAAATCACAGAAAAAGAAACGTAACATTGTCAGTGTTTTCTGACTTTAACTCAGTTGGGAGGCATCAGTGGTTTCAACTGCCGAGATGCATTTGATGAAAATCTTAAAAGCAGTTGAGTAGTCTAAACTGTTGACTTTTATGAATTTGTATTGCGAATTACTCTTTGAAGGCTCTTTACCTGTGAGGCTTTGAACTGCCATTGTTGTGCTAAGCTTCCTGTATTTGGAGATAACAAAAATTAACTTTTCAAAGATTCAGTGCTCTGGAAACTGGGAAGTTATTTAAAAGGTTTAGTTCCAAGAGTACAGCAACACCCCAAACCCTTAATTATTGGAGACAATCTTTAATGCTTATCATCCAAATAAGAACAAGTCCATTATTTTTTCAAACAGATAATCTGACCTCTTTCATTTGCGGATTAGTTGGACATTTGTTTTCACAGAATTTAATGAATGATTTGATATTACGTTTGAAAGGTGGTGAGGCACTGCTGTATTTACTTCATTTTCCTTTTATCCCTGTAGATTTTTTTTTTACACAGTCACAGCACAAAAGTAGCTTCACGGTAAGTTTATCCCTTTCATTTTGTAAGGCATTTCTTGAAGGTAAGATTTTATTTTTTTTCTCTAAACATAAAGGTCCTGATCCTGCATAGTAATGAGTGCTTTTAGCTCCCTTCGAAGCTAACAGGCAGCAAGTTTCTTCAGTGTACTGCAGAAGATACCCAGCAGGATGCAAATCTGGGTTCAGAGTGATATAAAAAGACAGTACATGTTTCAAGTCCCACTCAAACCATATTTCTGCACAATAAATTAATTTCAACATGACTGAAAGACAAATCAGGCATTCAGTTTCTTTCCTGTGGCATACGAAACCACAGATTTAATAAACTCAGAAGACACATTGTTTACTGCAACAAGATGGCCACTGCAGTGCTAGCCCATTCAATCGAGTCGGTAAGAAACCATGTTAATTACAGCCAACGAGATGTGGGGAATAAACTTCGCTACTACTACAAACTTGCCTGAGCTTAAAGATATGCAACTGTTTTTAACATCTGAAATATAGATGTTTGAGATTTCTCCTTTGCTTCAGCCTCCAGTACTAAGTTTGGAAAGAATACAGATGTTTGTTGTTATGATTAGGGCTCTTTGTACAGTATTTCATAGGAATTTTTAATTGTCGGTTTTAGATAATAGAGGGTTCTTAGATTTCAAACAGCTATTTACAAACTCAGACAGCTAGCAGACAAGTCAAAGTATATAATTCAAATCCAGGATGCAACTTTTTTGCCATGAAATATCATTATGATATAAAGATAGGGTTGTCTCAGGAAAAACAGTACTTATTTTAAAAAGATAAACTACCAAAAATGGACTCTAACTTTTCTGAGAAAATCTGAGAGTTTGAAGCTGCTCAAAGGATTCTAGAAAAATAAAGATTATTGAGAATTATTTTCTTTACAGACACTCTAAAGTAAGTCTGAAAATGTAAAGGAAATGTCTTGGTTAGTCAGACCTTACCTGAATTACTGAGAAGCCTTAATACTCTCAGCAGCCATAACACAAATCTGTTCTCAGGTCACTAACAGAGTCGGCAGAGCAGAGCTGAAAATTGCTAAGTCAAACATCAGAAGAACAGCTCCAGTTAACATCCAATTTGAGTAGGACAATATTTGTAATCTCTAATATTTTCGAACTCACCTAATCTACAGAGGCAATGTGGTATAACACACACCAAGAAGGACAGAAGTCCACAAAGCAGAGCAGAATGAGTGGAAATCCTTTCCTCTGTAATTGACAGGACCTAATGCCAGATGGTCTTGCCCTTTAAACAACTCTTCACACATACATGCTTAGTCTGGGAGCTGAGGACTGCACAGTATGTAGCATTCCTACTGATTTCCAGAGTTGTTGATGAGGGGAAATAAGATCATCTGAGTTTCCCCTTCCCTTCCCCATCCCCTGTCTCCCCCTCAACTCAGCTGTAAACCTACTGCTTCATAATCCACCTCTCAGAAGGGCTTGGACTGGCTGACAGAAAACATAGGAAACACAGCTATTCTGAACTACTGTCTCACATTTTATTTATGTCTTAACTGAAAGGGAAAGAAGTATGAAAGATGTTTAGTACACAAAGACTTAGAAATTTAGCTAGGCTTTACCATACCTTTAAAATAAAATCCAGGTCATGATTTTGACAAGCTGGCTCAGCACCATGATCATTGAATGTCCACACACCTTAACTCCTGGACTCCCAGCACCTCCCTGACCAGGGGTATTTCTGTATTCACCACAGCATTACACTAAGCAAAGTAGACTAGAAGACGGAAAAGCTGGTACAGACTGAACTAGAGACGGTCAAAACCACATTCAAAATCCACACACCAACCAGATAGAAATATATTCAGGCAACGCCACGAGAGTAAAAGAAATAAGAGGGGTTCTTTTCTTTTCCTCCACACAGCTGAAAAATACTGACTGTCAGGGATCAATATCAATTCACTGGATGAAACACTGGATTCACCAAACCCAGGAAGATGAAAATGACAATGATAAGAGTGAAAATGTGCTTCAGAATACTTCTGAACACTATTGTTCTTTTCCGTTGAAGACAATTACCCTTTGTTCATCAAATGTCAATCTAACTTGCTACAGCTTTCATAATAAGGACTCATGAGTAGGTGTAAATGAAAGAAGAGTCTCTGTTATTTAAATTGAAATCCTTTTGCAATTCCTTGGTATGTAAATTACAGATTATGTTATACACTGATAGAGATGGTATAAATAGATCTGGCAGAGTCTAAGGGGACCTTCTGAATAGTTCTAAGTAACATGCACCACTTCTGAATTTGGCCTTGAATGCAGACAGAGGAAAACACAGAAAGGGAGATTTAACTGCTGGTGGAGAAACTCTGAATGTGTCTATAGGCAATGCAGAAATGAACAGAGACAGCAAGGAAGATGATACATCCTCCCTTACATTCAGGGTCAAACAAGAATATCAGTGAGGAAAGACATTATACTTTCTGTGGAAAAGAAAGTTTCACTGAACTGCTTAAGATCCAACAGGACTATTAGCAGTAAAATGTCTCCAAATGACAGCAAGACCTAACACCTTGTGAAGTCCAACCCTGCTTAGTGCCACTGGAGATGTAAAGCACAAGAATCCATGAACATGCCATGACACAGAAAACCTTTAAGTCTATAATGGTGATAAGATTTTTTTTAATCAAAAAAACTTCCACAGAAGTATAAGCTTGTTGGTCTTTGGGGACATAACATATGGCCTAGTCTTTTAAGACATACTTGTTTCTTAACTGAGAAACCAAGTGCTTTAGACTTGGAAGCTGCAAACTTCAGCAGGTCTGCTAATAACAGTATATTGAACTTATGCAAAAGTTTAATACTCTGGCCTTTCTTCACTTACTGTAGATCATATATGCTATATTTGTCTTTTCTATATTGTCACAATTATAAGAACTGCAACTGACAAGAAGTAACTAGAGAGTGGCTAAATAAAAAGGGTGTGTATCACCCTGGCTTTGAAAGGAGTATTATATATGCATGTAATAGAATACCTATATTGAAAGTTAAATCGTAAAAAATAACAGAAAAGTAATATACAGTGTCCTGGCTGTGAGCAAGGATGACAGAATGATACAGCATTTAGGGACCAATCCATAAGGTTACTTAGGTATCAAGCTGCCTATATTCATTCATTTCAATGGAAAGTAAGATGCTAAATAGGATTCAAGTAACTGGAAGCCAGTGTGTATACAGAACATTTTTTGTTGTTTCTTTTTCTTTTGATCATTCCTTTTTAAATGCAGCCTAAATGTGCAGATGATATTTTCCATCAATTATGTTTAGCGATAAAAAACATGATGTTTCAAAATGTAGGCTCAGTACTAAAGGTGCATATATATACATAGCATGAGCAGCATATAATGGTCAAAAGAGGGAAGCATAGGGACAAATAAGATGGAACTATAGCAGCCAATAAACCTGTGTAATAATTTTCAAATCCAAACTATTTTTAAGCTGTTTTAGATAAAAAAGTCTTGTTTGCACAGCAAATTCTGTAGGCATTTCTGTGAAGTACACAATCAATATAAACAAATTGGTTTGTATATTATTCCAAAATACAGAAGGAATAAAGAGCACAGCTGCATAACTAAAGACATCTTTCCTATCCTATCTGTGATATACAAAAAGTGTAGGTAAGGGAGGCATATCCTTTTGACAGAGAGCAGCAACATCTGTGTTACAAACATGTTATCTTGTTAAATTTCTTTGTATAAAAATCTTCTCATGACTCTTAAAAAGTCAGAAATGCCAATGATATTGCTACTATTTGAAAAGCCCTCTTGTAAAGTACAGGGATGCTGGAGCTCTGAAACAGTTTAGAAAAAAGGAAGCCTTAGAATGGTCTATTAAATATATCCTGACACAAACAGAGATGCTGGTGACAGAAAGAAAAGTTAAGCAACCTACCACAGTCTTGACCTCAAGTCAATGACAAGACTGACACTCCAAATCTGTTCCAAGAAAGTGCATTCCATAGCTGCATGAAGAAGCTATGGGACACAGTGATTTATAATTCTCACTCTGAACAAATGAAAGCCCAACATTTTTACACTTGAGTAAAACTGGGCCTGGACAATAGGGAACCAAAAACTCATTTGGATACATGTGGTGTTTTAAAACACATCACCAGGATCTTCAAATCGATCCAGTACCTAATGGCAGGCAGCACTGAGATCTCAGTACAGAGACATATGATGACCAGGTATTGTGCATGCTTAAAATCTCAGTGGTTGCGTTATTGTACAAGTTCTTGTTTTGTGAAAGGAGGGCTGAGTAAGACCTGCAAGCAGGGAATTACAGTAATCCAGACAAGATGTCACAGAAGCATGAATTAACGTTTCAGTATCTCTATGTGACAATGCTCTCAAACTTGTTATATTTCTAGGTTGATAATAGGAGTTTTGTTCCCCCTGAATGCACATGATCCCCAAAGAAAAGCCCTCAATTAAAGTTTACCTCTACATTTTGCACAGATGAAGACCAAGCAGTATTTATGTGCGGTACAGCGAAGGAACAAATCTTCAGATAAAGTGTTAACAGCATTATTAAACGCAGTGGTCTCATCTTTTTCATGTTTAAAGCAATTTTGGGGCAGTCAGAGCTACACTTCATAAGAAATGGGGATCAGATGCTCCTATTGAGTCTGTAGCAAAATAATGTAAGACTTCTTTCCAATAGCTGTGCAAGCTTTTTACTTCTACTCTTCTCATCTTCCCCTGGATCTTATTATCCCCTTTTGTCTACGACACTTAATCAGAGACACAGCAGTTTGAACTGCTATATGACCTGATAGATGACTTCTTTATCACCTCTGTACTTTCATAACAGAAGTAAGTGATGGGTAAATTATATAAGAAAGCCTAGACAGTAACCTGAGCTAATAATTTTTGTGGGCTAAATCCTGGCATAGCAAGTCTTGCACAGTGCTTGTTCAGCCAAAACCCACACAGGACTAAGAGTCAAGCCCAAATAAAAGCAGAGTAGGGACCTCAAGATTTGGCCTTTTGACCTTCTGCTTAGAATTTCTTGCAAGCATATTGGGCCACATTTTCAAAAGCATTCAGAATAGTGAAAGTCCTCTGTATGTTATTTTATAAAACACTACAGTTCTGTACCTACATTACTGGGGTATTTTCCAACAATTTTCCAAATAAATCCAATATGCTACATAATAGCAATTCAAGTTTGCTATTAAAATAATTAAAAACTTCAGCTTCACAAATTACTTTGGTTAGAAGAGACAGGGCTAATACTGAAATACCTCTAATGGTTCTCATAATTTTATAAGGGCTAATAAGCTTGGTGGTGTTTACAGTATCAAGAAACCCCATATATTCAGACATGCAGTCACCAGTCAACAGGCTTTTTATATCTCTTCATCAGAATATCCCAGGAAAAAGGGCCAAGGGTGCTCTCTCCCAGGAGATTCTCAGCATGTGTCCAGGCATGAGAGTCACTGGTAGCAGCTGTCTGGATCACCATTCAGACTAACAGGGTTCACTGTGTAGGCATGTGAGATACACTATATATGCAGAGAAGAACATTTTGGAAAGCAGCTTGGCAGAAGGAGACCTGGTTCTGGTAGGCAGCAAGCTGAACATCAGCCAACAATGTAGCCTTGCAGCAAAGGTGGCTAACAGTACATACTGGGATCCAGCATTAGGAGAAGTGGTACCAGCACCTCAAGGGAGGTGATTCTTCTCCTCTACCCAACACTGAGGAGGTCACATTTGGAGTATTGTGTCCAGTTCTGGGCTCCCTGCTACAAGAGAGACATGGACATATTGGAGAGAGTCCAGTGAAGGGCAACAAAGATGATTAAGGGACTGGAGCATCTCTCCTCTGAGGAAAGGTTGAGAGTTGGGGCTGTTCAGCCTGGAGAAGAAAAGGCTCCGGGGGTATCTCATCAATGTGTATAAATACCTGAAGAGAGGGGGTAAAGAGGACAGAGCTAGGCCCTTTTCAGTGGTTCACAGAGACAGGACATGAGGCAATAGGCATAAACTCAAACAGTAGGTTCCCCCTGAAACGCAGGAAACACTTTTTCACTCTGAGGGTGATCAAGCACTGGCACAGGTTGTGCACTGAGAAGTTGTGCACAGAGATGCCATTGAGTCTCCATCCCTGCAGATGTTCAGAAGCTGTGTGGACGTGGCCCTGGGCTACCAGCTCTAGGTGGCCCCGCTTGAGCAAGGGGGTTGGACCAGATGGCCTTCGGAGGCTCCTTCCAACTGCAACCATTCTGTAATTCTGTGCCCTGAAGTGGGGCTTCAACCCAAGAGTTTCTACGTCCAAGTCCTCACAACTGGAGAGATTGGGATCCAAGAGCATCTACTGGGCAAACTGAGCATCTGAGCCTTGCTGCTGGAGGCATCCACACTGCTTATGTATAGATATATATATATATAAATATATATGTATATTCCCACAAATGGACCAATATTCTGCTCAGCCAGAGGGAAGCAGGATGAAGCATTGGTCCTGTGTTTGTGAGAGTGCTCTGTGTGTCTGCCTGTGGTCTGAGTGGCTGGCCATACACAGGTATGCGGTGTATCCAGGTGCTCCGTGTGCTTGTGCATACTGGGTAGACATTCTCAGACTCACTACTTGCTGGATGTGGGGGCATTGCAGTAGCCTCACCTCCCTCAGGATGTCCGATCTAGCCTGATACATTTTCCTTAACCAACCAGTTAAAATAAATTCAGAACTGTTAATGTTGTAGCTTCTATTTATCTTCTGTATCTGAGTCAAGTTAGCCTTTTTTTTCCATTCTACTTCTCTTCTGCAAAGTCATAAAGCTGGTAAAATGTAAAACAGCTCTGCTCAGCTCAATAAATATGGATTCAAATGTATAAAAAACAAGTGGTAATCATTGTTTGTTATTCTCTGTTACACGCTTCATCAAGAACTTCTGTTGTCAATGTTCGTAAGCCCTGAGAATCCTGGCAGTAGCCCCTGACCAGTTTCATTCCCCAGTATGCATAATGTATATACCATCACTGCTATACTCTAGGAGTGCTAGTTGTTCTTAGGGGCATATGTGATGTTCATACAGATTTTACAGGGCACTAATTCTGTCATTACCAGAAACCAGATTTTTCTTATCAGCAACTTAGAAAATCAGCTTCACTGAAATCAACAATGCACATGACAATTTTGCCTGCTAGTATTTTTGAATGGTTTCCTCCACTTACAAGCTCTTTTGTCTGTCTGGAATTCAGCAGTCTTCCCCAACCCAAACCAGAAGGCTTTTCTTAAAGAATAATTTTCAAATAAATTTATCTTTCTCTTTTACCTACTGTCTTTAAAAGCTTTTTGGTATATTCAAGTCATATTTTCAAACTTCACTCCCCTATTAGGAAGATAAAAATGGATATGTTTGTTTAGCTGAAAGCTGAGATTTTCTCTTGATGGCATGATACACAAAGTGAGCTTTTGAGAGAAACAACAAATATTGCAAGGCTCACAGTGCAATAATGATGGATGGTGTCATGGCGTAGGCTTTAAATTAATTAAATAAATATATATACATATCATTGCAGAACCAGGGCCACAGTCACCACAGTTTGGTGTCTCCACTTCATCCATGTATAGAAGGAATGCAAAGGAAGATGAAAACAGACAGTAAATTCTTAGCAGAAACACTAATCTAATTGAAAACAAGTGACTACAGCGGGAAAAAAACATTCAAGTCAAAGCAGAAGCAGATTTGAGAAATGTATGTTCCTCCTGCTAAAAACAAAAACAAAAACAACCTAAAACTGTGCATTCACACTTTATCACATATATGGAAATTTATCACATATTTTACAAGCTGTTACATGTTAGGATCTTCACTGGTCATCTTCATTCTTGCAGCACCTGTAGCAACTCAGACAACACAACAAGGCTGTTTAAAGTTGTAACAAAAAAAAAGTTGTAAAATTTTTGCAGTTTTTACAGTTGACTGGCCAATTTTTTTCTGTTTTCCAGTACTTAATAAGGAAATGTTCTTGTTTTATTAATTCTACCCTGATAATGAGCAACCTATATTGTTCTTAAACTTCTGTTGCATTCTTGATGCACTGGACATCTCTATTAAAATAGAATGACAAAGAAAGGTTTTAGCAGGTTTTATAATATTCTGGTAGGACTGGACCCCACTATCCAAAAGATGAGAACCATATCTGGTTGCAAAAGACTTCTGACATTTGGGGGATTTGTTTACTTTTAATACAGACAACAAAAAGAAACATAAAATATAGCACAAATTCTCCTGAACTGCAGCATACATTTTAATAATAACTAACAGCTACTTCTTACCTGATCCCTAAAAATCACAAATCATAAGCACTGGAATCTCTGAGATATATGACAGGCATAGTCAAAAAATAATTAAATGTCCCAAATAATTATTGTCTCTTTGACAATTACAGCAGGGGTACAATCTATCAAACGAATAGAAGAATAATTGAGACAATCTGACACAAAGTGCTCAGGACAAAAGAGTGCCGGGTCAGACAGACTAAACCATCAGTGTTAAAAAGCACCATGGCAGCAAAATCTTCTAAATATAAACACTGTCCATTGCCCTAGAGCAAAAAGTATGGACAGCTTAAAAGACAACAAATTAGCCCGTCAAGTCACATAATGAAATTTGAGAAAAGTAAAAGGCTGCTAACAGCGAACTGGGCAGACAGGTAGCCTCCCATGTAGTCATTCTGAAAAAGAGCAAAGACTGAATTTGCCTGACATAAAGTAGTATTTCATTAATTCACAAGGCAAATGAGAAAAAGAACATCTTGGCTCTATATAATATAGTATCTGTATTTTAATACTTCACATTTTATGTCTCTAAAAGGAAGATTTAATACTGAAGTGATCCAACCTGGCAGACTGTCCATTGCATGCACAGTGAACCTTAAAAGAGGAATTGCAGGTGATCCTGCTGGTGGTCTCCACCTCCACAGTGTCTTCTTGTGACCCCGCAGTGCAGACCTCGTTCTGCAGCAGGTCTCCAGTACAGAGCTGCCAGCTCCAACCAGCTCCACTGGGCTGGTGCACCTACTACCTCTAGACCGCATCTTTGAGACTCCTCTGAGCATTTGCTAAAGCATCAGTGTTATGAGGAAAGAGACTAAAACCAAAGAATTAATAGACAAAGCCATCCACATACTTTTTTGGCTCTGAACCAGTCCTCACATCACCCCTTAGAGTCCACTACAACCAGAGCAGATATACTTCAGAAAATCATTATAACAAAATATTTCTAATTCCTGGCTGTAATCAGGCTTCTCTCACGGACTGAAATTAACTCTTCCCACTGAGGTGACTGAGCTGCCTGTGCCCTTTTTTGCAGCACACACCATCCCTGTCCGACACTTCAGACATAAGCACTAGAGGTGATGAGGTCCACCCGCCCTCCTGAGCTACCTCTAAATACCTCATGTGACTCTTGCGGCTTTGCATCTACCGCAACTTCATGCATTTTCTACTTCAGGTGTAGATAGAATATGAATTCTTATGACCGTAAAATTTTAGAAAATTGGACTATGGATTAATCAACATTTCTTTATTGCAATCCAGTGTAAAACATTTATGTAGTGCAGTTACTTCTGATCAGTATAGCTCTGCTGTAAATTTGAGACAAATTACATACTATATTGCCACCTAGTGAATAAATTCGGAAATTCTACTAAAATAAAATGGACTGTATAGCAGTATTTTTATGATACAGTTATCCTTAAAAATTCACATCTGTGACTCTCTTGTGATAGTTATGTAGTGTGTAAATACATGTCCAATGACCATCTTAATCCTTGTGCCTGAGTCCATGTTTGTGCATGTGTACATTGCCCTGCCTAATCACAGTGCACATACACATAATTATGAGTGCATTTGCAATATATCCACTTTGATGGACGTGTTACCCTGTAAAATATATGTATGCTGTCACCAATGTCAAGAAAGTACAGAAACCTTATGTGGTGCTGTCTGTCATGCTTGTCATCAAATCACCTATGCCTAGGTGACATTAAATCTGATTTGTTCAGTGATGAGGCAGCCCAAATTCTGCTTAGATAAAAACATAGCACTCATCAGACTGTGCTGGTTTACTTGGACTTTGCTACCAATAAGCTGGCCTACCAGAAGATTTGCCATGGTTTCTAAGATAGAGTGCAGGGATAAAAGATTTGTGGTGGAGCTCCTGGACTGACAAATTGCAAGTGATATCTTGACAACCACCATATGAGCTTTTATGTCATGCTCACGGCAGTTTAAGAACTTACATGGGACATGGCAATGCCAGACAGAGCAGACAAGATGAAAATGTGCTGATCAGAGATTATGAAGGCATAAGGCAGTGCTGCACTGAAAACTTCCAAATGTACTCAATCACCCTGACTGTCAACAGAGTTGTTTCAGATGACATCTTCCTCACCACCACTCCACCAAGTAGGCAAGCTCAGGATCTGAGAATTTTAAGGACCAGTTTGTCATTATTTTTTCCAGCACAATAACATCGAGATCCTAAACAAAGATGACAAAATTAATTACATGATAGGGATTGCCTGTTTGGAAAACTCTGGATCATTACTGAGACTAATTTAACATTATAGCTGTTGGTGCATTTTGTGAGTGTGTGTATATAGAAGGATACATCCATACGAAAACACAATCCCTAATAAACATGAAACAAGTGTAAATTAGTAATAGCATGTATGTCAGCCCAGATTTTTTTTTCTAGTAGTGCTGAATTTGTAATTAGGTTTTCACATTACTGGAGTAGTAAAAGGCGAAGTGTGCTTTGCTAACAGCTGGAAATAGAAGTAGTTCTTTGAAATAATGTCCTTCACTTTAAGTGGATACAAATAGGTATTAAGGTGCAATTAAGTGGAAAACTATAATTTATAAATTTTTTTTTGCCTCAAAGTCAGTTTGCTTGTGTGCATGTATGTATTTGCAATCTTTATTGCCCTCTAGAACAGCACTGGACAATAGAGCCAAATGCAGCTGATCTAGCAGTGTACCTAAGTCATTTGCTGATCAAGGGTCATTTTCAGCAGCATACTTAGCTGGGTTCATTCTTCTTAGTATAAAATAATCAGAATGCAGTCAGTTACACAGTGTAGGGAATCTGATGCTGCTTACGCTTCACAGGTTAAACAATGAAAAATGCTGCTTGAAAGTCCACACATATCTTACAATGTCAAATGGAGAGGAAGTTCCACATCCCATCTGGTTTTCAAGGGAATTTTATTGTATGTTTTAGATATATTTTTCAGCTTCTGGGTATTATGTTTATTACATGGATTGATTTGTAATCTGTTTTTCTCCTTGACTGAAACCTGGTTTTATGAATGAGACACTGAAATAACATGTTTTTTCATCTGCTATTTCTTACAGACTGTAGATAGAATCATAATTTCATACTGTCTGTAGACTAGAAGGAGTCTACATTTGCCACTTCAAAACCAAATATGTGCAAAGTTAATGAATGTAAGTTCTTTAAACACAAGCAGAGGCACAGCTTATAACTAATGCTTGTATAGTTCTAGCAGTAAATACTAGTCAAAGAAGACACTTCTTGGAATATCTTTTAATGAACAAGAAATAAATTGCAGGAAAAAAAAAACACGCCAAACTTTTAAAACTAGACTTACACATTACACATTATCTGAGCTATTTAATACCTGATTAATATTCCAGATTATATATCAAGTTGCTGAACAAACTTAGTCTCCACATATTTTTACATATTTATGTAGAAATAGACATGTCACAGACGATATGACAGTATAGCACTGCACACATCATTACAGGGAAATTATGGAAAAAAAGGAGTGATAAAGACAGTAACAGATGAACTTGAATATATACATTACAAGAAAGAAAACTGAAACTGCTGAGGTGATAAATATCATAAACTGAATTGACGCAGTCATTTTTTAAAGGAGGTGAATCCTTTGCCAGAGTAAGCCTCTGAAAGAATGGCCTATCACTATCTTACATTGATAGAGCCATTTTTAACAAAGCACTGGATGGTATTTTTAGTATTCCAAAATAATGCAGCCCCTGTTTTCTGTACATGATTTTCGTGTATAGTAAACACAATTCCTACATCTGATGGGAAATTATACAATATTAGAATGCATGTTTGATCAGAGCAAACTCTGATAAGAACAATAAATAAAACATAATACACAATTTTAGAAATCACACTCGAAAAAAATTATGGCACCCTTTCAGAGTCATAGTCCAGATAACATCAACCATCTTTGTTCCCAGAATGGTTGTGCTGATTAAAGCAGCCCTCAGGTGGTACGTTACTTAGCCATGATTATATTTCCAGTTCAAGGATTACTGAAATTAACTAATGTTAGAAAAGATTTCTAAACAAATAGTAAGATGTATTTTCTCTCAAAGTCTGTAAGTAGTTTCATCTTAAATAATATTTGCTAGGATAGGTGTTTTGGACAAAATTCCATTAAATAATGTGTCACTTACGGAATAAGTCAAAACTTCAAATTCACTGTTTATGGGAAATTCTTACAATTTGAAAAAGAAATTAACAAAATAAATTATATAGAAAAATCAGCCACATTTATTCAATTTGTTATAATACGGGGCAAGGGCAAGCTCCTCCCCCCTGATGCCATATTCCCAGTAACTTGTAGTTTGATGAAAACACATTAAATGGGTACATTTTCAAAAACATTTTAGTTGTCATGTGGGGGGATTTCTGAAGAAACTACTTTAGCAGTTAATTATGCCCTTTTATCATTATTATCATTTCAATATCAATGCATGCAATTCTTTAACAGTGTACAAAAGATTGTTAGACATATTTTTTGCACAGAGATCATATTAAAATAGACATAGAAAAGTAAGAAATGCACTACAGAAAAGAAAAAAAATATTTCAAAGAAGTTTGTTTAAGATTAATTTGGTAGGTAGAAATTAAAAATACTAGGCTCCTAAGAAGCAAAGTGCAAGTACTTCAGTCATCCATGCCCCATTCTATATAGCTCTGTTCATTCTCTCTGCCTTCTCTAATGTGTGCTCTTCCTGTGTGACTCTCACAGCTACACTAAATCTCAAGTCTTCATTTGTCTTCCCTAGAGATGACCTGTAGCTGTGCAGACACTGGTGGATGCCAGGAGATAGAGTCCTCTGAACATACTTACATGTGGGTCTTACTGATGTGAAAGGGGCATGAGCTGCAGCTTGTTTTACACACCTATCAAAAGTTGAGCCAGTGTGTCCAGATAGCTCTAGATTTAAGTCCAGGCTGTTCAGTTTAGAATCTAACACCACCAAGAACACAACTAAACCATGTCCCTAAGCACTATGTCAATTAGTTCACTGCTGTTTGTTCAGGGGATTATATTTCAAAAAAACACCTCAAGATTTAAGTCAGATTTAAGTCAGTTCTTCAGAAACTACCCATAGCCCAGGCCACACTTGCAAAGGGTTTTGGATCCCTACCTCCTCTTGTGTCCATAGTTTCACACAGTTGGTAGTTTGGGAATCTAAGCACGAGTCAGGAGCTTAAAATAGATTTGGGGATCTAGGCTAGGTCCATGACTCTACTGAAATCATGTATTTGAAATGTCATATGGCACTCCCTCTAAATATGAATTTGTAAATATAGACTTTGTTTTTTCACACTACATCTTTGGTAATTCTGCTTACAGCAGAGTCAGACATGATCAATTTATTCTATTACATGAAGCTACATCAGCATGCAAATCCTGGGTGGTTTTTGGTGAGTGAACTGTCAGTACAAGGATTAATCCAGGCAGCAATACATTAACTATTAATCTTAAAACATTTCATTCTAGTAATTCTATGTCCTTTTTGTAGTGAGGGGCCCAAAACTGAACACAGGAATCGAGGGGCAGCCTCACCAGTGCCGAGTACAAGGGTCAGATCCCTTCCCTGTCCCTGCTGGCCACGCTATTGCTGACACAAGCCAGGATGCCATTGCCCTTCTTGGCCCCCTGGGCACACTGCTAGTAATTCTAGTAGAATAAGAATTTGTATTGGTTTTGTATTTGTATTGCTTAGGGTTATGAATTTGAATCTTCAGCTGAAATATAGTCAGCTAGACCAAGGTACTATATGGTTATCCACACTACAGCTCAACAGGTATCTCCCAAGCTACATAGCTGTCCTTATATATGAACACAAAGAACATGTGGTAGAATATATAATACTACAAATATGTTCAGATAACTAGGGGGAAAGATGTTAACATAGTTCCTCTCAGTAAGAAATGTGTAGTGTTTACACACATATATATTTTATGTGAAAATTCTGACAGATTCTCTTCATACCCAAATCCAAAAAAATATTAGTTCTATTTAGAAGCTTGATCATTGGTACCAAGTCACAATAAAGGCATCTCAGAATTAAGACCTGTTTGGATGAAAGTCTGTATGGTAACACCATAGTTTCGGTATGACATTATCCAGCCTTTCATCAAGTCTTACAGCTCCTTTAAGTAAAGTCTAAGTGATATTATTGCTATAGTGATAGACAAGCTTGTCAAATTTCAAAGTTTGGAGCAAAATTAGATTTGCTTCTAAATAAAGAGTAGCTAGAAGACTACTGGGAAAATGAACAAATAATAAAACACTGGACTTTACCAATTTTATCTTAGTGATGTTTTTGTTTGCTATTTTAGAAAACGTTTTTCTGAAAAGGTGTATATGAATGTTTTTATGAAAGTTGAGACAATGTAAAGATGACCACAGACTACTGTAAATTAATTCAGTAATTGCTGTCTCACACACCATTACATGTGTTGCTGCAGACAAAGGGAGCCCCAGGTCAGAAGATTAGATATGCGTCCCTTTTTTCTCAGATGACCACCTAAGTTATCTAGCCATGTCCCTGCATGTCACAGAGCTCCAGGCAATTGCCCTGTGTGCCTCGTAGGTGAACTATGTCTGCTGATGAGGGAGTAGTCATTTACCAGATAGATCTTCAATGAAACCAACAGGGCCATCCACAGTTGTAAGCGTCTGTTTAACTATTATTTATTCACAATCTGAATTCATATTTATGCTACAAAAGCAATGTCACTTCCTCTTTCAACATGACTCTAAAGACTTAGTGTAAAAAGTAACTGTAAAATCACAACCCTGGAGAGAATAAAACATAGGACGAGATATATTTTATTGAGATTTAGCTAAGGTATGTGATGAGCCTTACTCATAACAATATTCCAAAAGTGAATATCAAAGATGACAGCAAATGCATGAAACAACTCCTTTCTCTCAAGTAAAAGCTTCTAGAATTTGAGAAACATTTATATAGGATGAAAACACACAAAATCTGGAGCAAAATTCTGCTGTTGTTTCAATCTACACAGTCTCCTTTGCATTCTGTGGTGTTGCACTTGTGTGACCAGGAAAGGTTAAGATTATTATACTCAGATAATCAGAATAAATCCTCGTGAAGTAAATTCAGACTCACACCTGCTGCTTAACCATTAGCTTGCCCCTTTCTCTCTAGGCATCATATCCTATGATTTGATCAGTAAGAAGGTCAACTTCTGGCACAAATAAGAACTTTAAAATGTAGCGGAAGCTCAAAACTTTGTATTTCTGTGCTTTGTATCTCAGTCATTTCATCTTAAAATATAGTTGGTAAAATGCTATCAAGAGGGTTTTTGTTCAAGATTCTAGTTTGTCAGTCTGAAGCCAAAAAAGATGCATTTCCCACTTAATAACCCCTGTGGTTAGTATCAGAGTCCAGTGGAACTTGCAAAGGACAGTAATTGAATGGTTTGTACAATGCTGAAACAGATGCTCAAAATGACTTTGACCTGATTTGTACACTTCTTCAGTGGTTTAGAATTGCTGCAGAGTTCTGGATACATGCGGTTCAGATGTCATGGAGCAGGAACTAGCTCTTTGCCACTTCTCAGCCCCATTCTTAAAATGTCTTCAAAGTTTTTCAACCATCCTTACACTGAACACTATGGGGCTGTGATATCTGAGCAAGCTTTAAGTGGATGAACTTGACTATGAGACACAGAAGCCAGTATAAAACGAAGGGTTTCGTTTGTATAGACCACCTGTACATGGAAAACCACAGAATGGCATTAGTGTGTCCTAACAAAGACTACAGAGAAAACAAATTGGGCAGAGCACTATGCTCAGACATCACACAATTTTCTTTTCAAAGTTGGGGCTTACACATTGTAAATTACCTTCCAAAGCAATTATTTATTGCTTGTGGTGTTCTAACCATGCACACATTACAGTGCTGCATGTGTTGACACACCCTCTAATTTTAGATAATCCTAACTCAGTGAGGATCCTGTTAAAAAATTTTGGTAGGCATACCCAAACCACATGAAATAGATGTAGATGTTCTAAGTTGCCATATTTCTAAAATAGTATTTGTATATACAAGGTTCTGGTTACCTTCCTTTCAACACTGAAAACTTTAACTATGTTCATTTAACAATGTCACAATAACTCTTAGACTTGAGGGAAACAAACAGTACTTGCTGTATTTGTCCAACAACTTTATTATTGCCATGGATCACATTTATGAAGACATCATAAAGTTACAAGGAGTTATAATAAAAAAAGCAGTTCCAACAATGTAAAGTGGTCCATTACATGTTCCGTGTGACAACTTTATTACTGCAGTGGACCAGTATAGCAATTACGAATAGGAAATATATTACACATAACTTGTTTTGAGACAGAACGCCACAATAGACCAAAATAATACTGTAAGAACATAATATTCTGTGACATGTAATAATTATTTTGAGGTTACAAAGAAAGTAAGCTACTGTAACTTCAGAATCTGATATAAAAAAAGTGGTAACAAAACCAAGTTTAGCAATGGAAACATGACTACTATTGTTTAGATATTATCGATAGCTGCTTGATTGTTATAATTATCATCTGTATGTTTTCTCATTATATATATAAATGCTCATTAACGTATTGTCAGGGATCAAGGAGTGTTAAACTAGGATACACAGGTGCTATGCGCTGTGAAAACTTAACATTAAATTACAACCCATACCCTAAAGACCTTACAGTACAAGTAAGAGAGAACACATGAAAAAAGATTGTTGGGGAAGACAACATAAAAACAGTATGGGAAGCAGAGATTTGGATAAACATTTGATTTAGACATTCTGACAGACCTCACACTGATGCTGAGTTTTATGAAGGATTCAGGTGAGGATAGCTAAGTAGCTATGAAAATGTTTATACATAGCTCTTCTCAAGCATGAGAGAGGGCATAAGGGTCTTTCCTAGAAGATTTAAGAGGTAGGTGATGGAGACATTCACCGTGAATGAATCTTTTCATCCTTACTAGTGTCATTCAGTGATGAGAGAACACATGTATTGCAAGAAGCAAAAAAAAAAAGAATTTTAAAAACTGAAGAGTACAGTGCTTCCACAAATCTACTCAAAACAGAATACCACAAAACAGAGTCATTTAAAAATATATTTTAGTTAGAAACATGATGGATTCAAAATCCTAGGTGTCAAAAAAATCCACACTTAATAAGTTTCCATAGCAAATGCTAACCAAACAGGTCATTATTTTTATTAATAAAATTATTTTCAGGTTTGATTTTCATGTGTTTGTGTACGTTAATATTAGAAAGTGTAAGTAAATCAAGATTTAAATGTTAACAAATTACAGATATAGCTACAATACTTAATTAAATTTCAAAGCACACTTTTGGAAAATTTGAGACAGCAAAAAGGAGCTAGGCATGCATTTTTGAACAGATGGTGCTAGATAAGGTCACACAGATATAATTGAGGTCAGAATTTGGCCACTGTAGGAACAGACATTCTCAGTGAAAGAGGTGAATTTCCTCCTGTGTTTTTCATTAATTACTCAGTGCCATTCAGTCACAGTGTTGTCTGTTGCAGATCCTCTCAATAATCCCTTGTCCACACAAGTCTTTCTCTAGAATATTCTTTAAATATTATGCAAGAAAAATACTGTTTGTGATTTGCTTTTTAGATGCAGAGAAAAATCTGCCATATCACCATTTATCTTAGCTACAGTCTCTAAGATAAGAATAAGTACTGGGGGACAAACAGATTAGGGTTCATTTTCACTGCTGATGTAGGAAGAACTGACATAAAAAACCAGCTAATTTTTATGAAAATACAAACAAGTTTTAAATACAAAGACAAATTTTAAAATACTTTCTATCAGAGACAGAAGGCAAATCAAGAGCCCACATGGATGTTGCAGATCTGACTTGCAGAGTTGTCTTGGACAGATACTGCTCAAAATCTCCTCAGGTTTCATCATGTAAAACTAGAGCTTTATCAACCTTGCTGTTGACTGTACACACTGTATCTGAGAGCAGTGATTGTTTTGTGAGTTTTTTCACACAGCATAAAATACATGATATTAAATTACACTGTATACAGTAAAGCATGGATTCATTACTGCATTTATTTCTAGCAGGAAGTCATTCACATTTGAATGCCAGTTAGAAAACACACAACAGAAATAAAACCAACTGAGTTTCTACATGGGCCACAGAGTATAATGTTATGCTGTTACAAGTTGTACAAAATATTCACTCTACGGTTGTGCAGGCACACCGTGCAGATGCAACCATCACAGTCAATACTTTTATTTGGATTATGCCCCTATCAAAGTATTTTTCTTTCATAATGGTCCATTTTATCTGACTAAAAGAAAACAGTATTTGAAAAATATCACAGAATCATCAAGGTTGGAAAAGACCTTGAAGATCATCTAGTCCAATCATTAACCTAACTATGACAGTTCCCAACTACACCATTATCCCTCAGCATTATGTCAACACGACTCTTAAATGCTTCCAGGGATGGGGACTCCACCACTGACCTGGGCAGCCCATTCCAACACCTCACAACCTGTTCTGTAAAGAAATGCTTCCTGATATGCAGTCTAAACCTTCCCTGGTGCAACCCGAGACCATTGCCTCTTGTCCTATTGCTTGTTACTTGGTTAAAGAGACTCATCCCCAGCTCTCTGCTCGTTTCAGAGAGGTCTCCCCTCAGCCTCCTCTTCTCCAGACTAAACATCCCCAGTTCCCTCAGCCACTCCCCGTACGACCTGTGCTCCAGACCCTGCACCAGCTCCGTTGCCCTTCTCTGGACACGCTCGAGTCATTCAATGTCCTTTTTGTAGTGAGGGGCCCAAAACTGAACACAGGAATCGAGGGGCGGCCTCACCAGTGCCGAGTACAGGGGTCAGATCCCTTCCCTGTCCCTGCTGGCCACGCTATTGCTGACACAAGCCAGGATGCCATTGGCCTTCTTGGCCACCTGGGCACACTGCTGGCTCCTGTTCAGACAGCTGGCAATCAGCACCCCCAGGTCCCTCTCTGACTGGCAGCTCTCCAGCCACTCCTCCCCAAGCCTGTAGCGCTGCTGGGGGTTGTTGTGGCCCAAGGGCAGCCCCCGGCATTTGGCCTTATTGAAACTCCTACATCATTAATGTACCACTGTTAGGAACACATTTGATTATATTTTCCTTTTCACTTATTATTATATTATTTTTCTGAAAATATTGTCCTAAATTTTCCTTCAGCTAACATTAGTTCATATCTGTATTTTGGACCTTTTCCCTTCCCTAACAGCTTTACACAGAAATACATGACAAGAGAGAAGAACAGCAGTATCAGAAATAAATCAGCTAACAGTACTTACCTGAGTAAAGGTTTCTGTAGACTACTTGTAGTTTTGCTTTTGGGAACTGGATGACAGCAAGGCCATGCTATTACTAAAGTCAAACCCAATCCTGTATTTTATTGTTTTGTAATGTCTTTAATAAAGGATAATACTTTTGTCATGATAATTTTATTCCAAAGGCTGTGGATCATTTTGTTATAATAAAAATAATATTGGTTCAGGCTTTTTTAAACCAGCTTGGGTACACTTACAATTTACACATGCCTACAGGCTTAAGCCTGTCACACATGAAGTCCAAGTATCTCCTCTTACCACAAATACAATACCAGAGACATTGCTGATAAAGTGTAATTCAGTTCAGCCCATCATATATTGAAAAGGAGTAATGAGAATGAGCTGAAAAAGTAAAAAAAAAAAAAAAAAAGAAAAAAAGAGTTTATTTTATATTCACTTCCTGTGGTAGAAGCAGAAGCCACCTTCTTTCACATTGCTCTGAAATAATAGCTGGTTGATGATCAGAGACTGCTTGAACGTAATCAGCCCTGAACACAAATCGGTGCATTATGCTGACAGCAGGTGAGTCTACAGGCCTGGATACCGTCGGACTACTATGGCAATGTGTCAAATGACTTTAAACTATTGCTAACGGTTTATAATGAGAAGCTTTAATGACAGAGACAGAATTAAGAAATTGTTTTATGCTTCATGCTTGCTACAAAACAAGGCTTTTTACAAATTTTCCATAATCTAATCACTACAGTAGATCCCCAAATGGACCCTTTGCAGAAACATCTCTGTGCCGTTAAGCCACTTTTGACAAAGCGCACGTTAACGTAACGTACATGTTAACAAGGCGACATGTAAAAACGCTGCATGTGAACCTCATGAGCGTAAGTGGAGATTGCTTTTGTACACCACCACAGGGCTGGCCCAGCTCCGGGTCTCTGCTGATGGCCACAGCTCATCTCGACACTGCAGCACCGGTCATTCCACTGGCGGCCTGTGGCCTCCACACGGGGAGCCTGCCTTTAACACACGTCCCGGCGCACCATAAATATAAATTATCTTTTAATCGACTCTGGGCCTTGGCCTTTGCTGGGAGCTATTTAGGTCTTTCCTTGCCACAAAAGCGCTCCCCAGGAGGCCGCGCCAGGCGCTAACCTCCGCGGAGGGGGCAGCACGCAGCCGCCGGGCCGCGCTC
>NW_020799098.1:37795269-37854856 GCF_003259725.1 Athene cunicularia
AAGTTTCTTAGGCGTGACCGCGCTTACGCCTGGCAGGAAGAAGCGGGCTGTGACCCTGCTTCCGATAAACGGCCCTGGCTGCGGCGGGCCCGGGCTGCCTCCTGCCCCTCTGCGCCCCTCGCAGGGCGGAGCGAGCCACGGAACCGGCCCGGAGGCTGCGCCTACGGCGGCTCTGCCGGATCCGGAGTACCAAGCCGCTGGGCTTGCGTTTGCAGCAATGCTGCCGAGCCCTGGTGCTGAGAGCTGCGAGCGAATGGTTTAACTTTCAAGGTTGGGAAAAATGCGGTTAAAAAAAAAAAAAAAAAAGCTTATGAACTGTTGAAAAGCTAGATTGCAAACATTCTTCTGCTAATAATGTGGTTTACACTCTTGCGGCGTTCGTAGTGGTGCCTTGTTTTTAATGGTGTTCTTCCGAGATTCATTCTGGCCCCCAGAGATTTAGATCTGAGTATTGTATTTTTGGAGCTCTGCCTTGTTTAGTGATATGTTATTAACAGTCAAAGTAAGTTTTTCCCGTGGCAACGTAAATTACTTGTGGATACTGATTTTAAAAGACTCGCAGGCTAGTTTAACATAGGTGGGTTGTAAATAACCCCTTACTAGGGAAGTCTTGCTAGTGAAATGAGTTACCTATAAAGCCTTGTATAGGTCACAAGTGAAATACAGTCATGAAAACTGCAAGGCTTTTGCACTGCACTGCTTTGCAGCTTTTGAAAGCTTGTGTTAAGGTTAATCACAGAAATAAAGATCATAGAAATTGGAGCATTTTCCACTGAAGTTTATAATGCACAACCATATGTGGAGTTGGCTGCTAGGTATTAAGTCATACTATTTCCTTGGTGCAGGCAGTTTCATGCAGCATTTGTGAAGATGAGACTTCCTGAGATGGTTGAGACAGTGTAATAGATCTTCCCAAAAGAGCTGGGCGGTGTCATTCTGTTACCTCCCCTGTGCTGGGTCTGGCAGATGATAAGAACCCCAGAGCCAGCACAGGGAGGAGGAAGCAGGACTGCAACTGTCACTGGCAGCAAGCTCAGCTATCATGGAAAAATCTTGCCTCAGGTCCAACCTTGTGAAATATGATATGTGCAAAGCCTTCAGGCCCAGTTTATTCAAGTTGTGTTGTTTGGCGTGTTCGTAATGTCTTACAAAACTGTACCCTGAGCTAGATCCTAAAGAATAGAAGACCAAGGGTTGAACAGGAGAAGGTGGAGACTGTAATTTCTTGTATATCATTTACACTTCTTGTTCTCATGAAGTTACTGATGTAGGTTTAGATCTTTTTGTTTTGCAGCTGGACACTTAGTATTCTCATAGGAAGCTTTTGAGAACTGCTTGTTATAACTTCCTTTTTTTAAAATGAAAGTTTTCCTTCCCCCTCTCCCTCCCCCCTAAAGGCTTTAAAAAAACAGTGATAAACTAATGTTTGGTTCTGCGTACACAGGAGGTTATTTAATACATAAACTTGTGATGATAGTAAAGAATACTTTGCTAGTCAGAAAAAAGCTTTGTTACTCAGCCAGAAACACTAATGAAACATGCAAGAAAAAGTGTTCAGAAAAGTAATGATTTACATTCTTTTGAATTATTTATATTTGGACTTTTATTTCACCTATAAGTTATAGTTTACTTTCTTTATCCACTTACATAGTACGTGTTCATTATGTCCATCTTTAAAACATTCTTTAAAGCAGTAGTCGAGCTTGTTTTCACTGGTGACATTTAATTATTTGTGTGGGTTACAGCTTGGAGAGTGTTACAGTTGGGAGGTTCTGAGCTGGATGCAGTTGAGCGAGGATGTGGTCAGTGTGAGATTGACCAGTGCGATGGGAGTGTGGGATATGGAGGAAGCCCAGATGAAAGTGGAGAAACAACACTGGACGCAATGATTATGGATGGGTAAGAAGACTACATGGAGAGAAGAATGATCCTTGTCATTTTTAGACACTTTAATGTGAGTTGTACAGAGATGTTGTACAGGCTGACTATGGGACAAGTTATATGTTAACTTGTGGAACTAGGAAACTGGTGGAACTAGGAAAAATACTTCTTTAACTGGTGGAAGAGTAGCTAAGCATGTTTGTTATGAATCTTTACATGTAGTTCCGTTATCTGGCTCTAGATACAGAACTTGCAAAGCAGATGGTTTGTAGCATTGTAAGCTTTCCCTGTACAATCATTCCATAAATATTTCACTTCTGCAGCAATTGTCTTTATACTTTAACATTTAAAACTTCCTGATTAAAAAGGAATTGCAAGTGTGTGGTTCATGTTATGAGTTTATGTAACAAAATAGTTACCCTACTGTGGATGTAGTTATTGTTACTTGAGCAATATCCCCATGCCTGTGAAAGGAAATCATACGTGTACGAAGTTCTTCCCTACTAGCATGATGCCGTCTGTCTGTGACATAGATCAATTAAAGCAGTATGTTAAAGGAGCAATTTTTCTAATCTAGATGAGAACAGATTTTGTCTAATAAAAAATGTAGTTATTCTTGTTTTTTTAACAAGTTTTAAATATTTTTTCCAGTAACACTATGGACGTTGGGGCAGTTGCGGATCTCAGGCATATAAAAAATGCAATTGGTGTGGCGCGGAAGGTTATGGAATACACTAAGCATACATTATTAGTGGGAGAGTCAGGTAATTATTCCTTTAACTGTTTCCAAGTCATACCCTCTTTCTAAAACACTTCCTGTTAAAATTGCCATATGTTAATCTTGGTAATATATAGGTGGAAGGATTCCCTGACAGTCAAATGAATCTAGTCGAATAATTCAAAAGTGTTTACTTTCTTATTACATGCATATGAATTAGGTTTTAGTCTGTTATTTGGCCATGAAAAATAGAATTTTATAGTCTTTCCACCTATTTAACTGCAAATATTCATTTATAATCCCAAAGCTTTGCTGATATCGCTGCTGTCAAAAGTATCAAGGGTGATTTGATACAAGACACTGTAGAAGCTGTTAGATGTAAACATTTAATTTAAAACCATTAAGTAACTTTCTCTAAGGAATGACAGAATTAATAGACATTACAGATAATACATTTTACTACTTTAGTATATATTGAACATGATTACTGTATTTCATAGTTTAAAAATATTAGAACTTGAATGAAAAAAATTACATTAGGAGCTGTACTCCTAGGCACAACTAAAGAGCAATAGCAAACTGGAGGAATAGTTGAGCTTTTAAAATAGGAGCAGCTGCTAGACTAACAGTGGTTTCAAAACAAGATGTATGTTCCAGGGAGGTATATGAATATTGAGTGGAAAGTCACTTGGCTCACAGTTAAGGACTTTTAAACTGTGTGAACCTGCTCAGAAAAAAAATGCAGAGACAAGTGTGGAAATTGACATCTGAGCATTAAGGGTGAGTCAAGTGCTTTGAAACTGATAAGAAAAGATTCTTGAAGGAATTAATGTGTACAGAATGATAGAGAAATAAGTGTAACAGCAGCTTTTTGATAGGGTAAAATAGGTCAATAGAGGGAGGTGAGGACAGTGTTTGACAGAAGGTCTGAAAAGTTCTATTTGTGGGTTCTATTTATGAATTATGAATATTGAATTATGAATATTATGAAATATCTATTTCATGAGCAGTTGGCCATGATTAGGTTATGAGTGGCTTTGGTAAGAGAGATTTCACAGGTGATACTGAAAAAGAAATTGGTCAGGTATTAAGTAACGGAGGAAGAAATGCTCATAATAGTCCTTTCCTCATTGGTAGTTACCAAAATATTTTTAACTTTTGATTGGTAGAATGAGTGGAAGAGATAAGAAGCAGAAGAACAGCCTAAGAAGATAGCTCTTTGCATAATAGGAATCATGTGGACAAGGCTGATATACTGAGTCCTTGCTGTCAGTGAGAACTTCCTCAGAAGAAACTGTGTAGCAGTTGTGGCAAAAGAAAGACAGGAAAGCTGAAGATATGTCTGAGTAAAAATTGGTGATAAATGTTAGTGAACGAATCGGAGCAGTGGAGAAATTGAGAAAGAATAATATTTCTTGTGAAGGAATGTATTTTCTGTGGAAATAGGAGCTTGGATAAAGGAAACTATAGTTGTCTTTACCAGGTAAAGACTGATAAGGAGAAATTAGAGCTATAGCTTCAGAATAATACATTTGAACCTTCAAATCAGCATGTGAGAGAAAATGACAATTTCTTTTCTAAATAAAAATATTTACATTTTCACTAGAAAAGCTAGCTAGAAACGTATATAATCTCTGCAGCCTTTTTTTTTTTTGATTCAAGATGAAAAATTGCTGAGGTTATTCCTTATTATTTCCCAATAACTAAACTGCACTTTTATTTGTATATATTTAATGATATAATCTGGGAAAGTCTGCCTGTCTCTTAAAATTTAATTTCTGAGTGGTTGACACTAGAGGGGAGAAGGCAGGCTGTGTCATGCATTAATTTTGTTCCATAGAATCATAGTATACCAGGTTGGAAAGCACCCCAAGGATCATCTGGTTCAACCTTTCTGGCAAAAGCATGGTCTAGACAAGATGGCCCAGTGCCCTGTCTAGCTGAATGTTAAAAGTGTCCAGCATTGGGAATCTACCACTTCCTGGGGGAGATTATTCCAGTGACTGATTGTTCTCATTGTGAAAAATTTTCCTCTTGTGTCCAATTGGAATCTCCCCAGGAGTAGCTTGTACCCATTACCCCTTAACTTTTCCATGTGACTCTTCTTTACACCCTCCCTTCAGATATTTTTATACACTGATGAGATCCCTTCCAGAGCCTTTTCTTCTCGAGGCTGAAGAGTCTCAGCTCCCTCAACCTTTCCTCATAGGAGAGATTCTCCAGTCCATTAATCATCTTTGTGGCCCTTTGCTCGACTCTCTCCAGTATGTCCATGTCTCTGTACTGGGGAGCCCAGAACTGGACATGGTACTCCAGGTGTGGCCTTTCCAATGCTGAGTGGAGGGGAAAGATCGCCTCCCTTGACCCGCTGGCAGCACTCCTCCTAATGTGGAGCCCAGCCTGCACTGTTACCTGCCTTTGCTGCAAGGGCACGTTGCTTACTGACATTGAGCTTGCCGCCCACCAGAACTAGGTCTTCTCCTGCCAAGCTACTTTCTCCCTGGGTGGCCCCAGAATGTACTGGTGTATGGGGTAGTTCCTCTCCAGGTGCAGGGCTTTGCAGTTCTCTTTGTTGAGCTGTCTGAGGTTCTTATCAGCCCATTTCTTTAGCCTGTCAAGATCACTCTGGATACCAGCATAACCCCCAGTGCTTCAGCCACTCCTCCCAGTTTTGAATCATCTGTAAAATTTGCTGAGGGTACATATACTCTGCCCCATCATGCAGATCAATAATGAAGATACTGAATGTTACTGGACCCAGTATTGACCCTAGTGGTACACTGCTAGTTACTGGCTCCAACTAGGCGTCACACCACTGATCACAACCCTCTGAGCTAAGCCCTTCAGCCAGTTTTCAGTCCATGTCACTGCACATCCAGCCAATACTTTATCACCTTCTCTTTGGAGATCTTAGGGAAACAGTGTCAGAAACCTTACAGAAATCAAGGTAGACAATATCCACTGTTCTCACCTCATCTACCAAGCCAGTTGTTTCATCATAGATGGTTATCAGGCTGATGAAGCATGACTTCCCTTTTGTGAAGCCATGCTGACTACTTCTGATCACCTTCTTGTCCTTCATGTGCTTAGAAATGGTTTCCAGGGTAGTTACATCGTCTTCTCAGTGATTACATCACCTCTCAGTGATCACCACCTCAGAGGTGAGGCTGATCAGCCTGTAGTTCCCTGCTTCTTGTTCTTGGTGTAGCTTTTGCTGAACAGATGCAGCTAACCACAGTGAGCAGTTCTTGCACTGTTAAAAGAACTGCTTTCTCCATTCATTGCCTAATTTCTTTAGGACAAGTCTTAGAAAACTAGCAATAAAGGCCATCTCTACCAATGTAGGACTGAGTCTGATGAGAGACATTTAGTGCAGAATGATTACAAGTGAGGAAAAGGATTATTTTGGTTATCTGCCAAGAAATTTTCAGGTTTGTCCCTAATGGATAGGAAAGTTTCACATCATAGTGTCCCTGAACTTTTTCCTTTTTGTCCTAGCAATACTTAGACCAATAATCCAAGTAAAAAGTTCAGAGAGTAAAAAATAACCAGCTGTGCCTCCTGGAATAGAAATAAGCCTTCAAACATCATGAAAGAATGACTGACAAACATGCACAAGCAAAATTTTACCTTAAAAAAGACCCAAACACCATAAAAACCCCTGCCTCTTTGTTCTAGAAATGGGAAAATAAATAAATATTTCTTTGAAGCTGTTATTTTTCTTTTCCTCTGAGTGAAGAAACTTTAATTTTGTTAGTTTTTAAGAAAAACGCAGAAAAGCTGTCCAAAAATAATTAAAGGCTTTTCCTAATTCTTGTATTGCAGAAATCTTGTTCAGCTGTGTCTTACAGTGACATTATTATCAAGGATTGGTAATATAAATTGTTCAAGCATCTGAATCTAGCAACAGTATCTGTTGCTAGGTAATATCAAAGGTATCTACAACTAAAAGATGGCAGAACAGTTGGATCCTTTTTCTTTTCCCTCTCCCTAACTATAAAAGCAATTTTTAGAAGTACAGCATTCTTCCACTGCTTGTGTTGGCATTTCTTTTGCTCCCTTGGTGCATACTATATTAATTTTGAAAACAATGAAGCAATCACTTTTAAAGCTGCAAGGAAGAAGTATAATATGATGTAAGATGGTGGATTGATTTCTGCAAATACCAGTGGTTAGTGCCAATCTTGTGCTACTAGTTTACTTACATTTCATAGAAGATTAGTTTTTTAAGGAAAATATGCTATTATTTGTATCACTTATTTAAATATTTGTGACACACACAGCCCAGGCCACTCTTGCTCCAGGTTATTTGTGTCCAGTTGGTTAACAGACTTAAATTTCTTTCTCTTTCAATGATAAAACTTACATGTTAACATAGTTACAGTGAACTGAGAAAATCTGATACTGGCCATGAAAGGAGAGTTTGTTACTGCAGCTGTGCATCACTATAATGACTGATAACTGCTCTCTGAAGAAATATTTCTCAGTTCCATAAAGAGTGTAGAATTTCTTGTTTTCTAGATAACATTACATGAATGTATTATCATAAAATATATAAAAATGTGAATAAATCGATGGTTTTGGTTTTGTTGTTGCTTTTAAAGCCTCCCTGTTTGCTGTAAGAATGGGGTTTCCATATGAAGATTTAACTACCCAAAAATCTCTTTCGGTGTATTCACAGTGGCTTAATCAAAGCTGTCAGCCAAACTACTGGAAGGTACAGTGCAGTGATGGTGGTGAAGTGGGGGTTTAGAAAGTCAGTAATGCAGCATTGCCTCTTCAGCTTATGTCGAAGTTGTGCTTTACATGTGAAGAGATAAAAAAGTTTTGCTTATTAAACAGAACAAACTTGGAATGGCCAAGCATTTGGTAGACTCGGGAAGAGTATGCATCTAGCTCTTACTTCTTAAATCCTCCTGGTTTTGATGTTGCTGTTTTAGTGAGGGAAATTTTTTTTTATCTTCAAATTTGGGCAGAACTTCTCAAACTAAAAGTGGTGCATGTATATTTTTGATGCATATATAAATTCCTGAAAGAAAATCTTACAGTAGCAATTAAGGTCCTTAGAGTGGCCTTATTCAGACCTGTAAACACATCGCATTAATGCAGCTCTGTTAAACTTGCCTGTTGTGGTAAGGGTGGCTTTGTTTTTTTTATTTTGGGATTGGAGTTGCAGATTTCTACATGTTTATGCACTGCCTTCGTTGTGTCTTGGATATGAAATGCTGCATTACTGAACCATTTTAATTCAATATGTATTCTGTTTTTCAGCTGGGAGAATATCTTGACTATGATAGTGACTTGACATAATATCTTGACATTAGTAAAACAAGCTTAGTTCATCTGGTTGTTTTTTCAGTTTGAAGATTTTCTTATTTTGCTGAAGAATGAGTGTATGGTTTTGTTTTTTCTTTACTGATCAACTGAGCAAAAGAGATTCTTTAATGTGAACAACATAACTTCCTAGTAGGAAAAACATATAATACCACAAGTCAGTCTTTATTCTTTAAACAAAACAACTTGTGGGATTTCAGTATGGCTGTATAATTTAAGTATTGGGGATCTGATACATGTGTAGTAGATTATAGATATTGATTGTAGTACTTTAATGCAGCATAATATGTTATTCATGAAAATAACAAAATAATTACAGAATGTGGTACCAGACTCTTCAAAATCCTGTGGACCATACAAACGGCCTGAAAAAGTAACGTGTAAAGAAGAACAGACCATCTCACAAAGAAGTGTTCATAATCATGATACTATTGGTAACAATCTTTAGTAACTGTGATGCTATTTTTGTTTCCTCATTCCCCTACAATTTAAATCATACTGAGTTTAAAGACAAGTGTTTCATATAGGCATTATTTCCTATTTATAATGGTTTCAAGCTTGTGTTACTTATGTGTTAGGATTGAATGCCTAAAAGTAGGAATTTTTTTTGTGTTATTTTTTTTCAGTGTGCTGGCTGCACAGCCACTTGCTTCATTTTTAGCCCTTAGCTGTTTCATTGCCCTGCTGCTTTTCTGTCAGATATTCTTGGCATAATTGCTTGGGTAGTTATGGATTCTTAGAAAACTGATCAAGGTTAAAAATAACTATTTTTATCTTGGTTATGGTTAACATAGGTCGAGTCACTCCTAATCTAACCTAAAAAGTTAGACTGCCAGATAGTCCTTAAACTTATAAAATAGAGATTACTTTCATTCTTCTTCTGTTCTGGCTTTTGACTAAATCAATAAATTTCTACAGAAACTACTATGCTTAAAGCAGGTTAGCAGTAGTAGTCCCCAAAGACTTCTAAGAATGTACTGATTGAGGATTGTTAATTGCTAAGCCTATAAACTGATTAATGAGCAGATCAGACAAAGGACTGGAGCAGTTACAGATTAATGTCTTTCAAAGCTTTATACTTTGTAGTCTTGAAACTTACACTTTTTGTTTTAGTCTGGATTTTTCTCAGTTTAGCAATTCAGAACTTTTTGCCTAACAGTATTTGCAATACCAAGAATTAACAGCTTGTTTCAAGTTTGAATCTTTCTTCTTTGCTTCCAGTCCACCCTACTAATAACCAATTAATGTTCTACAGAAGCCAGGCAACCTACCAAGTTCTTAAGTTGCTAGGTAGCTTTCTTTACTGGGATATACAGTCTTCAATATGTTCTAGAAAATGTGGAAACTGTGGAGTGTCAGGATGAGAGGGGAATCTGCTAAATGCAATTCAGGGATTGCTTGTATCATTAAGTACTCCTGAGCTGTTTTATAGTATGTGATGGGCTTATCAAGTTCTCCTGCTCCACTGTTTGTTTTGTATATGAAATGTCTCCTTGACTAACACATTTTGAGAAAAGTCTTAATTCAGAATGCATTTAAGAAGTTGGTAGGAATTGATGCTCTTCCAGTCGTTTTGCAGAGGCTAATGGTGGCCATAGACTCAGCGCCTCTATGCTTTTAGCTTCTACTGGTTAGGAAACTTTTTTTATGGGGAGATACGGCTTAGTGACATCATGGCATTTGAATTCTGTTTCTTGGCTCTCACTTTGTACTGGAGTTTCATGCCAGCAGCAATTTCTGCCATCTCTTAAAGAGATAAAGTTTTGCTCAGTGGAGAATCAGCTGATCCCAAATCCTGTTGCAAGTACCAGTCTAAACTACTCTAATGAGGCAGTGGCTTCCTTATCAGCACAAGTCAATAAGGGGTAGGCTCATCCACACATTTGCCTGTCATGTAATTCCTGTTACTTTGGTAGGCAGTATTCACCTTCTGCCAAGTATAAGCTCATCCTCCTGGCTTTTCTTTTAATCTCCCTCGAGCACCATTTATGACTTCAAATTTTGTTGTTCTTATGGTACCAGTGCAGGATGTGGTGACACCAGGCACTTGTCTACTGGTTAATGCAGGTGTATATCAGGAGACAGTGGCTGCTTGGGCAGCAATAATGTACAGCTCTGAACAGTATAGCACTTGCTGTTCTAGATTCCCTTCTGAGCTCTTGTAATACACTGAAAAACTTCCCAGATGTGTTTTACAAAGATTTTTTTTTTTTCTTTGAGTACAACTTTGCTGTGTGTCAGGATATCAGTATTTTGAATAGTCTGTGCATTATGGTTCTGTTTGATAACCATAGTGTCAGTTTAACAAATTTGTTAGTGTTTCAGAATGTTTCATCTCTATTGAAAATTTTAGGTATGGTTGTAATTGGTGAGAGCGGAACTGTTGCTTCTGGGACATCTACTAATGGTGCAGCCCACAAAATTCCAGGGTTAGTATTACAAAAAAGTTTTCTTCCCATCTCATTTCCTGCATTAAGCTTATCCAAAGGTTATGTGTTTTAGATTGCGATGATCACAAAATGGCCTTGCCTATTTCTGGGCACTGCTGTAAATCCTAATACTGATAAAATGATTCAGTTGCAAGATGATTTGTGTTTGATAGAATGCCTGTTTTTCAGCTGGCTTAATTCACCATAGAGACACAAACTGGCACAGTTGTGAGGCAGCTTGTAAGGCAAGGCACCAGAGATAAATGAGAATTCCGGAGAGGTGCATAATCTCCAAAGCAGTGTACATAGAATTAGAGCCCTGGGCTTGTATTTTGTCTTTGAGATTTTTTTTCTACCCAGTTCAGAATCTTGTCTGTCAACCAAGTCAGACAGCTTCTGAATTTAGCAGCAAGTTACTGAACTTACTAATGTCCCCAGCTGCTTATTGTTGCCCACTGGCTCAACCTTACTGCCCTAACTATAGTCAGTATAATAACAAACAGTTGTGCATTGGAGGTGGATTAAGCCTCAAGTTAGTCAGGTTATCACAGATCACTTTTATTTGTAGTTTCAAGGCAAGACTTCTGAATGCAGAGGAGTGACCTCTTTACCTGTTCTTTTCTCCTGTGGGTTTAACACTAACCCAGCTGGAGGCAGTGAGGTTGACAAAGTTAGAAGTGTGCCCATGTCATAAGAACTTGTCAATATCAGGCCAAGGGCTACTCCATTAATGCAATCCCACTGGAATTAGTAAATTACCATTTTCTGTAGTTTCTTTTTTTTTTTTTCTCCATTGTTCACTACAGCCGTGTAGGAGATTCTCCGATAGCTGGAGCAGGATCCTATGCAGATAGTACAGCCGGAGGAGCTGCAGCCACTGGGGATGGTGATGTCATGATGCGCTTCTTACCCAGGTTTGTCCTTAGGGCAGACATTGATAGCTTTCTCTAGCAAAATGTGAACTCAGCAGATGAAGTAATTGATTAAAAAGACAGTCTGACTTACTGGTTGCTGAAGTGGGAGTAAAGGAAGGGTGGAAGGGGAAAGAACAGTAGCAGAATCAAGTCATCCTTATGATCTGTCTTAAAAGAAGTGACTTCTTAAATATCTTGATGACAGATCCCTTAATGCTGTCAAGCTGTGCGCAAACAGGCATCAGGTAATGAGTGTATTCCCAACCTGCATGCTTTTTAACAGAACTGATTAGCTTTCTCCTTCAAAGTGCTTTTTTGTGTGGGAAATAAGTGTTACAAATTGTAGAAAGGATGAGGAGTGAGTTTTAGATTGCTCAGGAGAGTGGGGAGGTGTCACTATAACAGTCCTATGTAATTCCATCTAATTTGAAACTGGAAGAGGTGTTTTAGTGCTGTCATCGTGGTTGAATAACCTGTGTAAAATATGGCTGTTTTCATCACTGAGTCTTGACAGTCATTCTTGTGGGTCAGCCTCAGCAGGAATGAGTTATGGAAGTCTATGCTGAACATAATGGGCACTGATGCTTGGGAGAATATATAGGAGTGGCCTTCATATTACTCAGATGCTTTTTCTGAAAATCTGGCAGTTATGAATGCCTACTAGCTGTTGCATATTTACAAATGTCCTCAATGAGTTTCAAGCTGTTCCAAGGCAGTCTTGAAATACAAGGCAATTGACAACTTAATGAATTATCCTGAGGTATCAGATACCAACAGTAGTAGGGAGTTGAGCTCCACTATGAGGTTAATCAATAAAATCTTACATTACAGTTTAGCAGCCTGAAGGGTTTGGCTGTAATGCTTAAAACATTTTGTTGACACCAGTGGGTTTTAGAAAACAACTCAGACTAGGTGGTTAATCACAGGTTCCTTGTAGATGCAGATCTTTCCTAATTCCATGTTGTTTAGATATTCCCACATGAAAACAAAGAATAGAATTGACCTGCCAGAAGTGAAGGAAGTGTCAAATAAAGGGCAAAATTGCTGATATTTTCTATCCGCCTTCTTTGAGATAGTAGCATTTTACTGAGTTTTTTGATTAGTGAAGAGACCCCTGTGAAATACAGCTTTATATTCAGCTAGTTATCTTTAGACAACTTGAACCTATTTGACTGTTAGAATAAATCAAAGGTAAAAGGGAGTCTCAAAACACAAGGAAAGTTGGCTTCTGTGGTACTTTAATAACATCTGTAGTTAATGCTATCTGTAGTTGAGTCTGAGTGTAACAAGAATTGGTTTTGGTAAATGCATCTTTCATCAAAACAAATTCTAAGGTGGTTTTCTTTTATATTATGCATTATCTTTTAATCTTCAGGTTCTGAAAGAAAACAACAACAAAAGTATCTTTTTTGCCTCAGGACATTTTGGAAATGCAACTGATTCATCTCACGCAATATCCATCTAGTCATTTCTCTAATGATACTGTAGATAAAAATGAAGTTCATTTTGAGTACTCTTTCATTTAGAGTAAGATTTTTTTTTTTTTTAAATTAGCTTGCAAAAAGTTTGAAAGTGACTCAAAGTCCTGATCAAAACGTTCTACCTTCATATTCATTAAATAAAGAAAATGTGTCAATTTTGAGGTTTTCAGAAACTTGGGTTTTGTCTGAAAGATTTTTTTAATGCTTACTGAAATCAGTAATTTATCAGTTATGTAATATTGGTGGTCAATTTTCTCCAAAGAAGCATCTTGACATTGGCCTTTTTGAAAACTAGTGATAACTTTTAATGTCAGACTTAATCATGCAATGAAAAATAAAAGCCACTAACTCTTTAACTGCTTCTTTGCAGTTCTTTAACTGATCTGTTGCTTAGCCTCTTCTGCTGCAAATGATCAGTTATCCCAGGCTTGTTCCTGCCTTAGAATGCCAGATGTCATAGATGACAACTTGCAGTCCCTTTTAGTCCTATTTCTGTTTACTTTTCATGTAGAACTTGAGCAATAATTACCAATATGAAGTTTGGTTAAAGATTATTTATCATGTGTTTCCATTATTCAAAGAAATCAAGGTCTGTCAATGTTTTTTTAGAGTATATAACCTGAGTTTGGCTAATTGTCTGGGTGTGGGCTTGGTTGTTTTTTTAGTTATCAAGCTGTGGAGTATATGAGGATGGGAACAGACCCAACAGTAGCCTGTCAGAAAGTTATTTCCAGAATCCAGAAGTACTCTCCAAAGTTCTTTGGCGCTGTTATATGTGCCAATACAACTGGAAGTTATGGTATGTATTTTGCTTATCAGACAAAGCTTATTGACCCTAACTAGGTCACAGAAGTACAAAACTGAAGGTAGATTTTAAAGCAGAACGCTTTAATTATTCTTTGAACACTGCAGCAGTACTGGCCATTCATATCAAATGCTGGCTAGCATGGCATCTGTGTCCTAGTGTGGATTTGAGATACTTTAATTTTTTCTCTGCATTTTGATATCTTAGACTTGTGCAAAATTTATGCAAGTCTCAGTAAAAATCAAAAATATTTACAACCTTCATGTGTTTTCCTGGACTGCATATGATTAATTTGAAGGTTTTAAAAAAGAATGCTTATGCCTCCCCTAGATATGGCATAAGGCAAGGAGAATGGGAATGTTAAGCATAGCCTCAAAGCAATCGAAGATCAGTCATTGTGCCAGGCATCTCATTAGTGAACTCTTAGATCAGTAGGAAATACAATTTGCTAATCAACACAGCTTATTTAGTTAGACTGCCTATTGCTGTTCTTTGATCTCTTATTTCCCATAGTTCTGTGTTTAAGAGATTAGTGTTGGAGGAACTCATTAAGTTAATCAGGATTGAAAAAGAGAGAGAGGTATTTTCCTAACTCACGTTACTGTTTCAAATTGTATTATAAGGGCATTAATTGCACTACAGCAGTCAGTAGGACTGTATTTTTACTTAAAAATGAAATAGTCAAGATGTCTTGGGTTAAACAGATTGTAAAAGAATAATGACACCATTGTAGTAGAATTAGTAACTGGGTCTTTAGATGATAAAGTACAATGACAAAGACACTAATCCCAAACATAGCAAATTATACTCTTTTTTTTTCTTTTTCCCAGGTGCTGCATGTAATAAAATTCCCGGATTCACTCAGTTTCACTTCATGGTTTCTAGCCCTTTGTTACATCAGCCAACTGAACAAGTAGTAGATTGCATTTAATTTCTTTTGTCTTATTAATATCTAAACTTAGAGGAAAGTGCTAAGGTTTTCCAGGTGTTACTTTTTAAAATGGTTGTTCATTTTCACGGTTGCAATAACCATGTGAACAAGTGCAAAGGTATGTTGATGGTGCAGCTACTACTTCACTGGTTTTGATATCTTCTACGTTATGATTTACCATAGTGCAACTAAACTCAATCTGTGGTTTCCTAATGTAATTATCTTGGTAATTTATTTCTAAATGATTGTAGATTGGTACTGTAATCTAAAGCGAGGTTTAAAAAACTGACTGTAATTTGAGGGAAGTGAACAGAGTTGCAAAATTCTAGTTATGTGTTGTCCCACACAGGGGGTTATGAGGGGAGTGAATCTTCTTAATTCCCTGAGAGTCTGCATGCCAGTGGAAGAGCCAGTCTCTGCTCTGCAGAGCACAGGGCAGGCCGAGTCATGACAATGACTCAGAGGAACAATTGTGCTGGTCACTTTATTAACTGACCACTTCAGTAAGTGAATAGAGACTATTTGGCAACAATCAACTGATAAATATCCAGCAAACAAATGAAGGCACTTTGATGTGAGACTATTTTCCTGATAACTCGTCACTGATCAATCAATCGCAATTCACTTCGTACAAAACTGACATACATGAATGTATGTAAGAAAGAGAGAGAGAGCAAAAAGAGGAAAGAGAAAAAAGAGGAAGAAGGGCTAGGAAAGGGGGAATCACCACCCTTGGATCCTGTGTTGTCAAAGAGTAGCCAGCTTGGTCCATAGGTGGTGGGTCGACAAAGACACACGAGAGGTGTTGCCTTTATATAGTCTTTCTTACACATGTGCAGTAGGTTGTTCCAGAAGGTTCTAATTTTCTCTGGTTTGTACCTGTGCAGTTAGGCACATTCTGTCTCTGGGCAACAACAGGAAGGAGGGGGAGAGAAATGGCCCACCGCCCCACCTCTGCTGAGCGTGCTCTGCTTCTCCAGAGGCCATCCCACTCAAGTTGTTTGAGGCATCCTTGCAAACTGTTGTTTATGAACAGTTTGTGACAAGCTAGTTCTGACACTTTCACAGTTAGCATAGGCAATTCATCTATGTTTAAAAATTTACATTTAAGTGAAATGCCTGAAATTAATGTACTTCACTACTGAGGTCTCAAGTCATGAATTTAATAGGCATTACCTTACATCCCAACTCAATTTTTAAACTTTTTCAAACCTGACAGTCAAACTCTGGTTCTAAATACCACTAAAAGTTATCTGTTGTGATTTGCTTCCAAGTGATGCCAAGTTTCACCTGCTTTTTGGGGAAAGTAGAGCTTTGGTTATTGGAAAAAAGAACAGCTTTCAACGGTAGCTCATAAAGTGTACAGGTGGTAGTACGTATGCAAAGAGACCAAAGTGTCTATGGCTCTTGTAGTCTGTTTTCATAAGAAGTAACCAACCAGAAATGATGAATAGTAAACATTGAACTGGATCTTTGCTTTACCATTTAAAAACATATTTGGCAGAAGTCTGGAGTAAAGGTCAGGGAACAGGAGGAGCTCTGCCTCTACACATGAGACTTATTTGGAGAATATTTAATTGTCTTTCTAAGATTTAGTCCATGTTTTCTCTTGAAATCACATGCAAATGGTGACAAGCAAAGACAGGGTTGAAGTATAGTGAAGAATTCAAAGCTTTAAAGAGATAAGGAGTACCTCCTTGTGAACCCTTCTAACTTGTATTCTCAGCTATTGTGAAATGTTTGAATAAAGAGGACATCCAAACATCCCTGGTAGTACAAGCCTTCAAGGATTATTGCATTGACTGGATGTGAAGATGTGGAAATCTTCCTGTCACCTTTTTTTGTCGGCGAAGTTATGAATCTTAATAACTGTGATTTCCTTGTCACTAATGTGCTGTGTGCTTGCACATTCTTGTAGCACGCCTACCCCTGCAAAGGAGCAGTTGCATACCTAGAGCATGACAGTTACCTACAGCTGACAAAGCTGGGTTTGTCACTTTCTCTGGAGATAGCAGGATTTATTTGTAATAGAACTTCAGCATCTTGAGGATTGTTCCATAGGTATTTGAAGATCTGTTTGATTGTTTTCTTAACTTGGTGACGCATTGATCACTTAATTGAATCTTTGCTAAACTTGAGCTAGGAAGTTAAAAGGAGGGAGCAAATAAAATGAGCATGTCTTGTTATAAACACCTTAATTATTCTTTATCTACTTGAATAAAATCATTGGGTAATAAAAGCACACCTTAATGTATCATTTATAAGATGGTTTAGATACTTGTACTGTGCTTTAGAATGATTATTGCCTTATGTTCTAAGATGGAATCTTTGAAAGTTGGAAAAAGTTCAAGCTAGAATAGCCAGTTTTAATGACCTGCTGTTGAACTTCATCAGCAAAGTAATTTATTTGGTGATTCACTTCTGTCACTGGATCTTCAGAGCATCCTGTTGCACAGAGTACACTGTAAGCCGCAACAAGCTTTAGTCAAATAAGCTCTTACTGAATATATCTGCAGTGGTTTAAGATAAGTTCTCTACCTGTCCCACTTACAACCCTTTGCCGTGGCTGCTGTATCTTCAGGTAACTCAGGCAGTCAAGTGCAAAGAGATGACTAAAATCCCGGTAATTCTTACTTTGGAGGTAGCACTGTGCACTGAATTTAGGAGGTTTCAGTACTGGCAGCTGAGTGGTAACTTCTCAAACTGCTGCAGCTGAATCCACTGGGATTCATTTTTTTGAGAGAGCATCCACGGCTTGCTTTCTAGTGTGCTTATGCCACTCTGTGCTAGTGTGTGCCTCTAGAGGCTAGGGTTGCCCATGCTGAAAGATGAGTGCTCTGTAACAGTGTACCTGAAGGCACAGAGTTAAAATTCTAGCTTACTGCATAGTCTGCTCACCTATACATGATCTTGTCTCCATGAGACATAAGTACTAATCATGTGGTTTAATAGTCTAGGTTGCTTTGTCATGCTGAATTAGTTGTTATAAATGGTTAGTTTTTTGCAAACTATTTTAATACATTGTTAATTTGACAGTTTATTAAATTATAATATTTATACATGTGCTGTTCTGATGTAATGGAGAGAATTCTGGACTTAAAAACTAATTTACTTAATATTTTGTATTAAAAATATTTTTTTAAATGTTGCTAGTGTAGGGCTGTTCTCACGCTTAGCAGACACATGAAGTTTTTTAAGAAAGCTTTTTACAAGTACAAATCCTTGATGAATAAGCAAAAACTGTGACAGTTTCTGCTGGGGGGGGAAGTCTTACTGCTCCTGATTTCAAGGAATTTTATATTTCTAAGTTTTTACACTCAAACTTTTACTACAAAATGCAGAAAAAACCTACACAGCATGTATTTATACTTTAGTGGTATAGTTGAATTCATTCCTTCTGTAAAGTTGTGGGGTGTTTTTTGAGTCCAACTGTGTTTTCAAGTTCATTAGCTTCTAGCTAGCCTGCTTTTTTCTATTTTGAAAACTTCTTACGAAATTATAGCTTCATCCAGTGTAGACAGAGAAAGAATCTTAGCTCAGTGGTCTGATTAATAAAGCCAACTATGCCATGTTTTTGCATGCCACTGAATTGTTCTTTAATAAAACAATCTGTGTGAACCCTGATGATGTTTTGTATACAAGTGTTGAAGAGAACTTGTCTGTCATTTCACTGTAGGTTACCACTGGAATATGGCTTTTCATCCATAACTGCCTCAGTCAGGAATAATTCAGATTTTCAGAGAATCCAAGGTTGATCTTTCAGACATAATCTACAAGTAATACTATACAAAATGGAGTGAATCTATTATCTTTTCGTCGGGTAAAAACAAGTGGTGCTGATTGTTTTTTAACTTAAAAATTCTTTTAGCATTTGTTGTTTGGTTATTGCATGACTGCTGTAACTCATTAACAACTGTGTTCATCCTTGTTTTGAAATAGAAAATATATGTAGGATTTCAGTTCTATTATCTGTAGTCTGTGTGTGTGAGGAAACATCAGTGATATAGTTAAATTTACTTTAGCTCTAATCTACAAGTAGTACGTTATATGTTAAGCACTGAACTAGAGAGGTTCTCACTGAGGGATCTGTTTAATTCCTCCACATAAGTTTCATTAAATTTACAGCAAAAAGAACATTACTGAAATGTCCGCAGAGCAGCTGTGGCAGAATCTCAGGATTTTATGACTAGCTCTGTTGGTATTGTTCAAGCTGCTGAATCACTACTTCAGATGTTTGTGCATTTAACAACATTTGCTGTGTTTCCATTCTCTTCACAGTGACAGATGATGGTCTGTGAAATAAAAGCAACTATCAAGTGTGCCAGTTGTTCAGGGAATTTCTGTTACTGGTAGGTTTTGTTTTGTTTAGCTTTCCAGTAGGATAGAGAAAAATCTTTGAAAGAAGGGGGTTTGATTATACTTTTCAGGTAGAGTTTTACAGAAACAACTGTGTCATCAGAGTTTTTTACTGGTTAGAAATGGTGATTTCAAAACTCTGCATGAAAAAAACTTTCATGTTCCTCATGAAGAGGAAGTTTCTTGTTTTCATCCTTTGCATACTTTCCAGGCTGACTCCAAAATGCATTTCGGCTCTAATTCTGTTTGTTGGTAAATTATTATTTTGATTGGTGTTGTGCAATATATAAAATCGGTGAGCTCTGTCACTTGAATGTAGTTGTGAAATTGGGTTGCATTTTATATTTCTACTTTCTTAGCATTTGTCATTTAAAGATCCCAAGGAATACGAAATTCAGTTTAGCAAGAATTCCAATGGCCTTGGCTTATCTAAATATTCTTATGTACAGATGGGAAGAACCTGAAGTTGTTAATTTTCCAAGACAAGCATACAGAGTTTGTTACAGAACCTAACACTCCCAACAGGAAAAAGGCTTTTTGTGAAAGCAGGTCTGCTTGTCTGATCTTCTGACTGCATTTGCAGACTGTATTTTAGTCTTTGTAGAATGTCAGGGTAACTGAACAGGAAAAATGCACTGTAATACTCTGACACTTTTAATATTTTTTTGGTTTTCATTGTTACAGATCAAAACAAGATAATTCTTTGCTGAAGGTTTAGTAACTTGAATTCACAAATGTATGTGGTCTCAGTTACAGATGAGCTTTTGTCAAACACTGACAGTATTCCCTGGCAGTGTTCAAGGCCAGGCTGGACGGGACTTTGAGCAGCCTGGTCTAGTGAAAGATGTCCCTGCCCATGGCCAGGAGGGTTGGAACTAGATGATCAGGAGAATTCAGCAGATGAATGGGTGGCTCCAAGACTGGTGTTACCATCAGGGCTTTGGATTCTTCAATCGTGGGTTGGTATACAGGGCACCTGATCTTTTGACATTAGACGGGATGCACCTGTGCCAGAGAGGGAAGGGGATTTGGGGGCAGGAGTTAGCTGGGCTCATTGAGAGAGCTTTAAACTAGATTTGAAGGGGGAAGGGGGCAAAACATCAGCCCATCTGAAGTGCATGTATACCAATGCACACATCATGGGTAACAAACAGGAGGAGCTTGTAGCCATGATGAAACGGGAAAATTACAATGTTGTTGCTATAACAGAAACATGGTGGGATGTCTCCCATGACTGCAGTGCACCAGTTGATGGCTACAAGCTCTTTAGGAGGGACAGACAAGGAAGGAGAGGTGGTGGGATGGCGCTGTATGTTAGGGACTGTTATGATTGCTTCAAGCACAAAAGTAGTGAAGACAGGATGGAGTGTCTTTGCATTAGAATCAGGGGGATGGCCAACAGGGCAGATGTTGTAGTAGGAGTCTACTATAGGCCACCCAACCAGGACAGAGAAATGGATGAGATATTTTATAGGCACTTCGGTGAAATCTCACGATCGCTGGCCCTTGTTCTTGTGGGTGACTTTAACTTCCCAGACATCTGCTGGAAATACAACACGGCAGAGCAAGACCAGTCCCGGAGGTTCCTAGAATGTGTGGGAGACAATTTCCTGATGCAGCTGATGAGAGAACCAACCAGAGGAGGTGCCCTGCTGGGTCTCCTCTTTATGAACAGACAAGGACTTGTGGATGATGTGGTGGTTGAAGGCCGACTAGGGCACAGCGATCGTGAAATAATAGTGTTCTCTATTCTTAGAGAGGCCAGGAGAGGGGACAGCAGAATTGACATCCTGATCTTCCAAAGGGCTGACTTTGTCTTGTTTAGGCACCTACTTGACAGGACCCCTTGGGAGACAATCCTGAAGGGTATAGGGGTCCAGGGAGGCTGGGCACTCTTCAAGAAGGACAGGAGCAGGCTGTCCTCAGGTGCTGTAAGAGAAGCCAGAGGCAGAGAAGACCACCCTGGCTAAACAGGGAGCTTTGGCTGGAACTCAGGGAGAAAAGAGAGTTTACAGCCTTTAGAAGAAGGGGCTAGTGACTCACAGTGATTACAAAGAGGCTGTGAGGCTATGCAGGGTGGAAATCAGAACTGGAAATTAATTTGACCTCTGCAATCAAGGATAACAAGAAAAGTTTCTATAAGCATGTCAGTAGCAAAAGAAAGTCCAGGGAGAGTCTCCATCCCCTGCTAGATGCAGGAGGAAATTTGGTAACAAGTGACAAGGAGAAGGCTGAGGTGCTTAACGCCTTCTTTGCCTCAGTCTTTAATAACAAGGTTAGTTGTATTGATGAAATCCAGCCTCCACAGCCAGAATACAGAGACTGGGAGAACGATCCCCCTGCCATCCAAGAGACAGTCAATGACCTGCTGCATCACACAGACACACTCAAGTCTATGGGACCAGATGGGATACACCCGAGGGTGCTGAAGGAGCTGGCTGGGGTGCTCACCAGGGCCACTTTCTATCATTTATGAGCAGTCCTGGCTGACTGGGGAGGTCTCGACAGATTGGAAATTGGCCAGTGTGTCACCCACCTATAGGAAGGGTCGGAAGAATGATCCGGGAAATTACAGGCCTGTCAGCTTGACTTCGGTGCCCCAGAAGCTGATGGAGCAGCTCATCCTGAGTGCCATCATACAACACGTGTGGGACAACCAGATGATCAGGCCCAGTCAGCATGGGTTTATGAAGGGCAGGTCCTGTTGACAAACCTGATCTTCTATGACAGGGCGACGTGCTTATTGGATGAGGGAAAGGCTGTGGATGTAATTTACCTTGACTTTAGCAAGGCTTTTGACACCATTTCCCACAGCATTCTCCTGGCAAAAATGACTGCTCGAGATTTGGACAATCGCACACCTCGCTGGGTAAAAAACTGGCTGGACGACTGGGCCCAGAGAGTTGTGGAGAACGGAGTTAAATCTGGTTGGTGGCCGGTCACGAGGGCTGTCCCCTAGGGCTCAGTTTCGAGGCCACTCCTGTTTAACATATTTACTGATGATCTAGATGAGGGGATCGAGTGCACCCTCAGTCAGTTGGCAGCTGACACCCAGTTGGGTGGGAGTGTTGATCTGCTCGAGGGTAGGGAGGCTCTGCAGAGAGACCTGGACAGGCTGGAGCCATGGGCTGAGGCCAACTGGAGGAGTTTCAATGAGGCCAAATGCCGGGGGCTGCCCTTGGGCCACAACAACCCCCAGCAGCGCTACAGGCTTGGGGAGGAGTGGCTGGAGAGCTGCCAGTCAGAGAGGGACCTGGGGGGGTTGATTGACAGCTGGCTGGACAGGAGCCAGCAGTGTGCCCAGGTAGCCAAGAAGGCCAATGGCATCCTGGCTTGTGTCAGCAATAGCGTGGCCAGCAGGGACAGGGAAGGGATCTGACCCCTGTACTCGGCACTGGTGAGGCCGCCCCTCGATTCCTGTGTTCAGTTTTGGGCCCCTCACTACAAAAAGGACATTGAATGACTCGAGCGTGTCCAGAGAAGGGCAATGAAGCTGGTGCAGGGTCTGGAGCACAGGTCGTACGGGGAGTGGCTGAGGGAACTGGGGGTGTTTAGTCTGGAGAAGAGGAGACTGATGGGAGACCTCATCACCCTCTACAGCTCCCTGAAAGGAGGTTGCAGAGAGCTGGGGATGAGCCTCTTTAGCCTAGGAGAAAGCAACAGGACAAGAGGGAATGGCCTCAAGTTGTGCCAGGGAATGTTCAGACTAGATATTCGGAAGCATTTCTTTACAGAACGGGTTGTTAGGTGTTGGAATGAGCTGCCCAGGGAGGTGGTGGAGTCCCCATCCCTGGAGGAGTTCAAGAGTTGGGTCGATTTGGAGTTTAAGGATATGCTGTAGGTGGGAACTGTGCTAGGCGAACGGTTGGACTAGGTGATCTCCAGGGTCCTTTCCAACCTAGATGATTCTATGATTCTGTGATCTTTAATGTCCCTTCCAATCCAAATCATTCTATGAGTCTGTGACAGATTTCTGTAATTTTTTTCCCTACTGATTATTTTTTTGTAAAAAATGAAATTACATATTTACATATAGACATCTACATGTTACAGTAGTATTTCATAATGTTATATTAAGCAACCGCAATATTAGATAAGCTTGTAATGGTAAAACTGAAATAGGTAATAGAAACTAAATCGTTTCTCTCACACAGAATTCTAGGATCTGGATATTTTACCATGTGAAAGTCTGAAAAATGTTTGCCTTCATGTTAATTTCCACAGGCTATATTACCCCATTAATTTTATTCATAACCTTCACTTAAATTGCTATTTAGGCTCTGTTGTTGCACAGGACCTTGACAAATTAGATTCTCTTCAGCTCTGCAGGATAAACAAGGTTTTGAGGCAAGTTGTTTTCACTTGTCACCCAAATCCTCCTTCACCCTTTCCCACCCATCACTCCTGCCCCACGCAAAAGTAATTTTATCTGAGGCTTAAAGTAGATTTTAGGATTACTTTTGCCAAGGGCTAGTATCACACATTGCTGAAACCATTTCACAAAAGTTTCACAGAATCACCTCCAAACCAGATAGGTTGCTTTTGCTAGAAACAACAGCAATTTTTAAAGTACTCTGGTCTGTCTAAAGCCTTCTTCCATGTATATGCATGGTCCTTCCCCTACCTTCCACCTCTGAAATCAGAATATTGGTGGGTTTTTTTGCTGTTTTCCTGTTATTAATGGTACTTTATACTTTCTCCAAATGTGTAGTTTCTCGTTTTATAAATGTTTTTTTCATATTAATTTGCTTTTTTGTTATCAGCAGACCTGTGTCATTATAAGAGGTTTTTTGATGCATTCTGACTATACACATCTAGATTCAATGGTTGATTTTCTTTCTGAAGGTTACTTTGTGTCTTGTGTTACTATTTTGCCAAGTAGTATTTGGCAGAGAGGATCCAAGTGCTGGATGTTAAGATTCTTGAAGATGGCATAATTCCTCAAGCAGTTAGTAATTTTTTTTTAACTTTAAGAAGCCTACGGTCTACTTTTTTTTGGGGGGAGAGGGGGGGACTTAAGGAGGGTTTTATATTTGTATATTCAAAAATAATATAAAATTGTCCTGAACTAACTCAGAGTGAGTTAGTGATTTAAATGCTGCCTATGGAAGTTGCACTTTTGGGGGCTGAGGGTGGAGTTACTCAATCATTACTTCACAGTATCCCAGTAATACAGATTTAGGATTATACTTAGCTAGGTCATGAATGCTTATTGTTTGTAAGTAGATGCTTGATTGTATGTGTGGTTATTTATTAAATACAGTGTGACAGGCTATTTGAAAATAAAAATGGTTGTGCTGCTAGCATAATACTACTCCTGGATATTCATTGTTGCAAGAAAAATTCTAAGGCAAATTACCATAGATCATCTGTGAGGATGAAGGCTGGTTGGCATGCTAATACATAGAGAAGTATAAAGGAAGTGAAACTGCCCATAAATTAATATTTTATCTGCAGTACTTTTCCCTGAGCGTTGAGGAGCAACATAGAACTGACAGTTTCCTACTTCTGATGTGTAATGAGTTCTTTACCTGTGTAATTTTTTTTTTCTGAAGGATTTACAGTAATAGATAAAGTAAAGCATTATAGATTAAAAGGGTGTATGTAAAAAGTATTATAAACAAGTAGTCAAGTGTGTTTTGTTACTAAAGACTAATTTGTATTTTACAAAGTAGAAAATACATTACACTGGAGTAGCTGTAGTGTTAATGAACTGTAACTATTTAAATTCAGTCTGTACCCATTCTTATGAATCTGTCCACATGAAAAGTCCTGCAATCTCACTTCTCAGCAAGAGTTATGACAGTTTTTACTGCTGCTTAGTGAAAGTGCTAGACCCACAAAATGGGTATTTAGGGAGTAGCATCACTTTCCCACGTGAGCTTAAGGACGTTAATGGCCTTCAGCTGATTTCTGCAGTGCTGCTTGTCCCTGCCCTCTGTATCTCTTTGCTGGAGGTTGCTGTTCCTGTACCAGGGCTGGCAGATTGGAGTGTTTGCCTTCACCCAAACAGCTTCACACCACATCCAGGAGTTTAACCTCTCTGACCTCCATCTGCACTTTGCACTGAGAAGAGCAGATACCTGTACCCCATTCCACTGGCTCTGCTGTGGGGTGCCTGATCAAAGAGCAGTAACAAACAACTCCCATCTGTTCACTGGATGAGTATGCATCAGAGCCCTCAGGTATGTATATGGTACCATCCTCATTCCTGTGAATTGAGCTCCTCAGCTCATAGTTACAGTGGTGGTAATAAAATCCACAAAAAACAACTATACTGAACAGAGAACAGTTGGCTAATAGTGAAGTTCTGAAGACAAGTTTATGTTTTAAGCTTTGTCCATCTCTGGAGTATGGTTTCAGCTGGATTAAGATTTTGTGCGCCAAAAGGGATGGTACTATCCGCATCCCCCAGTATGCATTCTCACTTCACTTATACAATTGGGTTTGGTGATTGTGTGGCTCCACAAAATGGATTAGCTTGCTGGTCTGGCTGAAAACTAATCTTTTTGGCTTTTTTCAGAGTGTAAGCAAGCAAGTTGTTCAGTTTCAGGGTACAGCCACCCATCTGCTAATACCAACACAAAGTAGAGTGCCGGAACACACAGTTGGGCACTAAGAAGCACAGGAAAAAAATCCAGCTGATGACAGCACATTCTTAGATTGGCAAAAGCAGGCTCTTCAAAATTTTCTTGCAGACTGAAATGAGGTGCCTGTCTCTCTGCAGGTTTCACATCCAACCCTCAAGCTGGATGCCCATCCTAATATTTCTACCCAATAAAAGGGACCTGAGAAATCAGGATTTGAATCCAGGACTCACTACTTCAGGAGTTTTCTCATCAACAGGCTATTGTCATATTCCCCACGTTCTCTCTTCTGTCCCATAAATATTTAGTTATTTGCCATAGGTTTCTCCTCTTCAGGATGGGGAAGCACAGAATCTCTGTACAACCTTTTTCTGATGGCCTTCTCTTTGTTAAAATGTGAATTTGACTTTCTCCTGACTGAGGAGGCTTTACACCTTAAATCTCATCCTTCAGAACAACTGCTGTTTCTACAATGCTTTATGAAAATGTGAGCACCATTAATTCAGTCTCCTTGACTGGGTATTTAATTGAAAGTCACTGTGAGGTGTGCTTTGTGTTAACACCACTGTGTTTTGGACAGACTAGTATATTGGGCGCTCAGGGGTTTCTGTCACAGGGATGTCTGGTTACTGAAATCACAAAGAGTTTTAGGCAAGAGAGAAGTGCCCGTATACTCAGCAGAGCTAAGTTAACGTCCCCAATCACATTCAGGAATAGAGCTATAACCCTGTAACTTAATTTGAAAAATCAAGTCTCTTTCAGAGTTGAGAATAGAAGTTTGATCTTGCATAAAGTTGTACTCATATAACAGTAATGTAGTGCTTCACTATGACAAATCTAAGTGCTAATGCCAGATAAATATTCCAACTGTCATTTATAATTGTCATTTATGTACCTTTGGTCAGTTTTAGCTACTCACAGTATGCCAATCAGTGACCTACTTAACCATTATGTTCTATTTTACAGCTGTGATTTTTCCAGACTTAGCATTTGGGAAGAACTTCAAATGCATACTAGAAGTTGAGGCAATCTGGTCATATAATAGACCATCTCATATAAGTGCCTCTAAAGCATTTCTCACAGTGAATAACAAAATCACTGAACAATACAGAACTGCTGAAGCCTTTAGTCTCAGTATGCAAAGATTAGAATGCTCCATCCTTAGGAAGGGAAAAGTTGCCCTTTCTTGGGAAGATCCAAAAGGCTCTTAGGAGTCCAGTGTTTTAAGCTTTATGGGAACCTCAGTACTTCATCTCAGGTGCTGCTTTCTAACTTTGTAGGTATCCCAAATCTTCTGTATTTCCTGTGTTTCTATTAGTGGGGATGTGTAGAACCAGTAACTGGATGCTAGGAAGCTAATAGGCCCTCAAGCTCTGGTCCTTCTGCTGTTCTAACCCCAGGGCCTGATCTGATAAGCATGCTGACATACTGAATGCTGTTAAGCCGACGGCTAGAGTGAGTTTGCACGTCTGGCTTGTTGCACTTGTTTGTTCTAATGGCTGTGCTATTATATGTGAAACATGAAAATCTGTGTTCAGAGAGTAACCTGCCCAGTTATCCTAGAACACTGGGGCTGAAGAATCTTTTCCTCCTTATTCTCCTGTAAAAAGTAGAAATTCATTTATAGAGGGTGAAACAGCTTCAGTGAGAAACGTGAGACAGTGAGGAAAATAGGACATGAAGATCTGCTTCTCTAGTAACTGAGGTACTATGAGGATACGCATCCTGACATACCTCTGTTCCTCTGCCAGTATTGGCTAGGTAGTACATGGTACCAAGCATCTGGTAAGCATGCCTTGAATATGAGCAGAGCTCAGAAAATGGGTTAGGGTCCCAAACAGTTCACTGACAACAAGACATTAAGGGCAACTTCTGGTGAGTAAAGAATAAATGTCTATTTCTGACACTAAGAATCTTCTATCAGTGACGTTCCTGTAGTTCCCATCTATTCAAGTTTCTGTAGTAGCAAGTGTCTGTTCCCAAGGATGTTACAAAGGCATGTGACTTAATAGTGAATGACTAACAACATACCTCTCTCATGCTGAAGCTCCACAGAGATTCAAGTTAGGCATTCTTCTCTCATATACAGGAAATGCAGTTGGGTAGATTTTATTCTCAAACCAAATACGTGAGAGTGCCACATTATACACCACCTTTCCCTTTATGCAGTCGCAGTTTCAGGCGTGCCATCACCCGTGTGTGAAGAATAATACAAATCTCTTCCTGTTACACTGTTAACAAGTTTCAATGTTTTTAATGATGTTCTGTCAGTGCTAGCAGCCTATCCATGGGAGAGCAATTTAATGGCTATCATTGTAATATGAGTAAGTCGTGAACAGGTGTTCAGATGTGATGCTTCAGAGTAAGCTACCTGGTAAAGCAGTTGTTAACAGTTTGAAGAGAGAAGTGGATGTGCTGTGCACTGGTTTAGGTGAGAGATTGTAATTGCTGTGTACGTTAATCATATGGCCAAACACAAGATGTATATGCTTTATGATATTTTGTGAGAGCTACAGTCTTTAATTCTTGTTGCAGGGAGTAAGTTGAAATTGTCTTTTCTTCTGCAATCTAAATAACTGTTTTCCTGAATCTCAACTGCCTTACTCAAGCCATATTGGGGGAGTCTTCCAGAAGTTCTAGGAAAAGTGTAGTTTTATCTGTGATCAGTTCAAGAAGAAACTAATAATAAATAATAAAAAAAATTGCTTTAATTGTTCATGTGCCAGAGTAGAGAATTAGGGGCAGTTGGCAGGCCCATGAAGAAATTATCATCAAATAAATTATCATTATTAAAATATATTTATCATTATGGCAAAGATTAGGTGAGAACAGACATAAAGGCCATTTGCAGGTCATTCCCGTGGACCTTACTGTCATCTTCCAATGCAAAATCTTTCTACTATTTGCAACATCTAGGAAACTATTTTTAGTGGATATGATTAGTATTCCCTAAATTAGCTGCTTTCAATAAAGCAAGATAAAAATTCTAAATAACGTGATTGTAAATACAGTGAGTTAGTTCGGTGTACCTTTCATTTTTCAAAGTTTGATGCAGCTGTGCTCTGTTAGCATGTAACAGCTCGTGTATGGCTCTCGACTTGCTCATCCTGAGCAGCCTTGCAGCCTCCTGCCAGTTGGTGGCTGAGCCTACAGTACTGCCATGGGATGAGTAGGAGCTGAGAGCTGCAGATTTTGTTTTCTGTCCAGTGTCATTCTTGTTCCTAGGAAACAATCCCAACCTCGGTTACAAGTTTTTCATCAGTAATTTCTTCAATCAAGCAGCCTAAGCAATCTGTAAACATAGACTGAATATAATCACCTAAGCTATCATTAAAAGATTCATCTCAATCAGCAGTGCCTGCTGATTGTCACCTGAAACCTTGCAATTAACACAATGACTAGTATTTTTGACAAAATAGCTGAGTGTGGCTTGATTAATAGTGCTATCTCAAGAATGGCCTTTTCCAGTATTTATTCCCATCAAAGCTGTCAGTGCTGCATACTGTGTTATTATGAAGAGCCTTCATGACAGATAGAGCTAAATGGTTGGATATAAGATAGTCTTTGTCTGGCTTCTGGAGATACAAGTAACAAAAGTACTTGAATTTTGTCATGTGTTTCATGTATTGATATAACAATAAATTAAAAAATAAAGTTTATCCATCTTGTGCAATGAATCAGAGGCTTTAAACTGAATTTGAAAATACTGCATCCTAGGTAACACCCAAACCTTGATTGTGTAGAGGAGGGAGGGGGAAAAAAAGTTGTTTGAATTGCAGTTGATTATTGTTACGAGAGGCTGTGTTCATTACTGCAGTACCTAATTTATTACATTCAGATTAGCATCACATAGTGAGCTAGGATTTGTTAAAGTTTTTAGGTTAATAACCAAACCACTTTGCTTCCTTTTGTGTGTGCTACGGTTCCAGGGTTTTATTTCCCTCTGTCTCAATTTCACCTTCTGTTTTGTCCCATAACTGCTTTCCTTCTATTTTAACTCATAACGGTTTAATTCCTGTTCTAGTTTATCAAAGCAAGTTATAACTAGCAAAATATAAATAGCTGAAAATCCTATAGCTACTGTAGTATCTGCATACCTGAGTAGTTTTATGGCAAGAGTACAGAAAGTCTTTTATGTTTATGGTTCATTTTGCATTGCTGTGTAGAACCAAGCAAAGTGAGGCGCTATAGAGTGATGCTTTGAACAGTTACAGCTTGCATTGGTCACTTGATCTTTGTCAGTGTTGGTCTCTCTGGAAATCCAAGAAACTTTAGTAGCCAACATCAGGACTACATGTTTAATACATTTCCACTGAAAAAGGAAAACCTTTTTTTGATGTGACAATGTACTTTTTTTGACTACTAATTCCTTTTCAGTGGTTGCATATATCTGACAAACATATAAAAGTTTCTAAGGTAACTTTCTGAAACCTTCTGTCCTTATTGTGAACTTCCTGTATTTTGTTGCTGCTACTCTTAGCATCTGATACTGGATTAACCTATTTAGAGTCATCCTGAGTAATTTATTTAAAAAAAAAAAAAATCAGTCACTTTTTAAAATTAGATAATTCTACTTTATTAAAACACACCTTTGAGAAGTTGTGCTACTGTAATAGTAAATATTTCTGTTCTAGTCCACTTGGAGTCTGTTCGTGTTTTTAAGAAAAGCATTTGCTGAGAGGCTGCTCTTATATACAGGGAGGTATTCTGTGTTTGCAAACCATGTCCCATTAGACTATTTTAGACTGATTGAAAAAAAGCAATGGTATTACAATACTAGGTAATGGAAAGGAGCTGAGAATTGGCAAATACAGTGCAAGTAACGAGCTATCAGAGAAAGCAAAGAATAAACTACATATTCTATGTATACAGTAAGGTAAAGAAAAACAATAAAGTGTGTTATTTTTCTAATTTCTTCTTTGTTCAAATTTTAAACTTCATTCTTCATTCTAGTATTGAGTGCACTTTTTACTTTTATAGTGTTCATCTACAAAGTCCAGTATTTGCTTAAATGTTATTTCTGTTACAATCAAAGCAGCTTACACTATTACCTTCAAGACTGCTTCATGTGGCAATACTGTCCTTAAGAAGTACAACCCACCATCTTTGCCTTCAGAGTGGAACTTTCGCTAAATGTGTTTTTTCACTTGCATAGATTCTGCAATACTGCTATAGTAACGTGTTTATATTGTAAACTTGCTCTTCAAATATTGTCTAGATTAAAAATCTAAATTTAAATTTTAGCTTCTGTTTACATGTTGTAACTTGAGCGTTTTTCTAAAGACATTTCAGAACTTCGATTTGTATTTTTAAGATCATGCTTGTGAAGTTCTAGAACATATTATTTAAATAAATGCTTGAATTTTAATTGTTTCTTTTTGATTAAAACTTTTTTTTTTCCTGGTACAGAATTATTTATACCCTAAGAAAGGTAGTCTGATTTATTTTTATGAGAGATTACATTGGTCTTTCTCTAGTTGTTCTTAATGGACATTGTCTTACGTTTGAAATAATAGCCTAGTCCAGTATTCTGCTTTTCAACAGAGTCAACTAGCTGGTGCAAAAAGTGCCTTGCAAATGCTGCCTAACTGGGTTGGGTGTAACAAAACTGGTTATCACTGTGTGGTGCTGCATTGTGTTTTCTGGATAAAGCTTAAAATAGATTTCCCAGTTTGCCCTATTTCAAGTGTTGGTTTCTTTTTTTTCCTTTTCCATAGTACAGTGTCCTGGCCTCTAACAAATTGAGATTTTGTTTGTTTGTTTGTTTTTTGGTTGTTTTTTTTTTTATGTCAAACCATCATATGTCACTGTTACTATGATCAAGTATTTCCTGGGCCAAAACTAGAGAGAGAAAAGTTATGTTTGAAGGAAATAGCCACAAAAGGATTTCTAGATTAAGTGTATCTGGAGGAAGATGAGTGGACATTCATAAAACTGATCAAAGGAGCATAATAAATCCATCTGTTTTTTGCAAAAGGGCAGGTTAACTGATTACTGTAATCCTTTCTAGATTTGAAGATATGTGAATAGATTACTCTCAGGAATATGATTCTGTCAAAGTACAATATATAGAAATAAGCTTTTTGCTTATAGGAAATGATAAAACTTCTACCCCATCTGTTTTCCTGGATCCTATGATCAAAATGTGAGGGCGACTCCTATTCAAGTTGCTGCCTAGTACAGGATATATATGCAGATTTTTTCAAAAATCTCCATTTGCTCTGCATAAACTACAGACTAGTAAAGTACAGGCAAGTTCTTATCCAAAGATGTGATGTTCAAGCTGCTGCGGTAAGGCCCACTTCAAGTACTGTATTTTTGGAGCTGGCTGGAATCAGCCTGGAGCACAGATCTGTCAGCAAAGTCTATGCATAAACCAGTTTTTAATCTAGTGGAATGTGCAGTTGGATTTACTGAGATTAAAGCCAGTTTAATCTAAGCACAGAGCATTTGGACTGCAGTTAGTTTGTTTAGTAGATCTAAAATACAGATGGAAATAACACAGGTTGGTGTGAAAGACATACACATATGATGTCTGAAGGAAGGACTTAGGTTTCAGTTCCGTTTGTGGACAACCAGCCAAATGCACCTTCTCCTGACAAAACAGAGGAACTCTTGCTTCACTTTTCCTTTCAGTGTCCTAACTACAGTTTCATCCCATCTTTAAGTCAGGCTCTGCTGCTCATCAGTGCCTTTTGAGAGGGGCCTCTTTACTCTGCCAACTCTGTCAAGGCTGAAACGTTAGTATAAAAAGATTACTGTTAGGATCTCTTCGCAGTATGACCATATCACGTGACTAATAGCTAAAAGTCATGTTTGATTTTATCATAAAAAACAAAGCATACAAACTCTGCAGGGACTTGCACTCTGTATAGGAATGGCAATTCAAGAAGCTATTTAACTAAAGCTAATAAGCTTTATATATATAGCTATGCATATAGCTGATCGTTATTTAACTAAAGCTAACTAAAACATAGTGTTTAGACAATACTGTGTACACTCTTAATTCTACTCACCTGTAAGTGTGCTTGTTTGTTTTGTTGCATTTTCAATAAGCTTTTACCTGGAAAATATTTTTATTGGGTTCTCTTCTTAGATTGAATTTATTGCATTGTTCCACTAAAATAAAATATAGCACCTTCCACACTTTTCTAAATGAATTTTTAATGTGTTTTTGAATATTCAAGTAAAAATTGGACATAATAAGCAACCTGTCAGACATTAGAGGAATAAAAAGCCACATGCAGCATATTATATTGCACTAGATGCTGAACTGTGGCTGTCATCAGCCAATACAAGTGTAGCTGACAGCTATTGTACAGTGCAGAAAAGTACAAGAAAGGTGTTGAAGAGGGTTTTATATCTTCTAGAAATTTTTTTCAGAGATAAAGAGGGCCTACAGTTGCTGTGAAGTCCATGGAAGACTGCAATGCTTTTTCATTCCATGTGAAATACTAGCCACTTGTGATGAACATTCATATAGATATTAAGGAAAGTATGGCATCTTCTACATCTTTGAAAGTCCCCTTCTACATCAAGCTAAAACACTCTTACTTAGGTTTTCCATTCCAGAAAAACAAGTGAGAACTAGCACCATTTTAGACAGGAATGTGGCTGAAGAAATAGTTGTGCATGTATAATTGTAAAGGTCTGTAGTCACAGTGGTGACATAGTCATGTCTCAAAATTTGAGTGTGTATTTTCCATGTAAGTTTATTTTTCCCTTAGTGAATTACTAATATAAGACCATTGCTTCAGGCCTCACTCTATTTGCTGAACTTGCATTGTCATCAAAGGGTAGTCGTGCATGTATAGATTAAAAAACATGCACGTCTGTCTTTAACAAATAGCTGGTTATAAAAGTACTTTAAATAAGGGCATAAAGGCATGAAACCAGTCATAAAATGTTGATTCTAACCTGAATGTCACAGATTGGAAAATAAATGTTACTTTCAAAGTGAAAAATGCACTCTCCCTAAACTTACTTGAATGAAAGTGCTACCATAATGCAGAACCCAGGTATGGCACCACCATTTTCTAGGTTTAAAACTTAACTTCAAAACTTGTGTGACCTTGACTTGCTCCTCTAAAAACTGTTTTACATAGCGTCTCAGCTGAGTGCAGAGAGCTTTATGAGGTTAGCTTTGTGGTATATAAAACCAGAAGTGTTTTCTGCGTAACGTTAAAGACAGATTTCCGTTATGAGTCCTGCTATCACTTTGTAATGTTAATGTCTGAAAAAGCTCTCTAAAAATTGTAACAGTACTTAGAAGTCATCTTTACAAGATGACTCCTTTTTATTTCAGAACTGCCCTCACCACCTCGTTCAGAATGCATCTAGTCAAAGGAGCTTATGTGAGCCTGTCAGTCCAAACAGCCTCCTGTAGACGCTGGCACTATATCCCATTTCTCTTAGCTGTGTATGGGTACAGTTTAAAGTAACAACTCTATATCAGAACCCTAAGGTCTTTAAAAATGGGCTTTATTTTATTAAAAGATTTTACACTGGCTTTCATAGGGACTATAAATGACAAAAATGTTTGGGATAGAGTTCCCTCTTTTTTAACTTAGGCTTTGTTACCCTTTTTAGCCTTCACAGTTGATTGTATGCAACACAAGCCATTAAAGTGTGTAAGCCACATATGAATCAGAAATAAGTGTGTTCCATCACTTGCACTGTAAATAAACACATTTGTAAACTATTAGGACAAAAGCTGCAAATCAAGACTTTTGTTTTGAGCAAACACAAGAGCTCCTTTCAAGAACTGTCTGCTGTTTTGCACATCTGGTTGCAGATTGCTTTTGAAAGGTTGAGAGTGGGATCTACTCCAAGATAAGCATTCTTGCCAGCTTTTATCAAAACCTTTAATAACCACCTATCAGCTACAGCTTGTTAAACAGGTTACATAGTGCTGTCCTCTCCAAGATGAAGGGAAAAAAAGTAAAAAAATCACAAGTAAAATAAAAGCAGTGTTTACAAAAGCAGTAAATTAGGCAGAGGCAGCTGGTGGATTAGAATTCACCATCTCTTGCCTAGTCTCCTACTTCACTAGAGTGTAAATGTGTCAGATTTCTCCACATGTTAGTTCAGGGTAGCCTTACCCTTTGGTTCTTTCCATTTCTGCCTTTCCTCATCTTGTGGTATTAAACAACCAAGATATATCATAAGCAAATTTAGGCTGATACAAATATAGCTCTTCAAAACAGATGCCCTAGGGAACATACTCTACAAACTTTTGAAGTTTATAGCCTAAATGTGTGCTACTTATAGGGGAGACATGAGATTAGAATTAAATAATCTGTAATCTTGTTATTTAATGCATAGTTTAATAGCCTTAGCAAGGTAAAGCAGTTAAGTTTCTACCACGAGGTTTAAGGAAGACATACTAGTCCCAAAGTTGTTTAATTTGAGTGTTAGGTGGTAATCTAATTTCTAAACATAAAGTTCTCCATAAACTTTTATCCCATAAACAAATCATTCATGTTGCACTTCTTTAATAGCCATATCTTGCCCTGTGGCTCCTGCCTTATTTTCTGTTTAAACTTCTTAAATTTATTTTCATACATTTCAGAATTCCTCTCAAATATTTTACATTTTATCTGCAAGATGACATCTCTTGCCTGAATTTATGAGCTAAATATCCCTGTCCTGAAACAACTGTTTGTCCAAAACAGTGCTATCAATCAGTGATACAAACATTCTGAAATACCTTGAGACAATTAGATGCTTAGAATTCTTAACTTGGTTTATTGCAGGTTCATGCACAACCAGAGACTTCACAAAAAACTCTAATTTGCAATCTCAGTGGTAAATAGTGAAGTACAGCTGTTCAAGCTACTTCTCTGCAGCCAGCTCTGGTTACTTCAATGGGCTAGCCTATGCTATGTTTGAGATGAAAAAAAAAAAAAAAGTTATTGCATGCTAACATGTGTAGTTAGGCTAAAAGTAGCAAAAGTGAGGCAATATGAACAGTCGCTTTTTAAAACACAACTTTTATTCAAGATGAAACCTACTATTCTAACAGTAAGATTTTAATGTAGGTTATTTCTCATGCTTTTAAATTACACAAACTTATTACCTGTTAAATAGATTTACCAATTATCAGGACCAAATATTTTATTTTAAACACCTCTCCTTAGGTTAGTCCTTAGTTAAGCAGGACATACTACTAATTTCAATAAAGAATTCAGATTTCGCATCCTCAGAGGGTAAATGCACTTTATACATGACTGTTCCACTGTCCAGGTTAACTTTCCATATTGCTTATGCACATTTAAAAAAAAAAAAACCCAACACAGTCTAGAAGTATAAGAACAGAAAAAGGAAAGTGATTGCAGTAGCTAATAAAAGCAGTTAATCCTTTAAAACATGTATGTGTTGTATGTAAACAGATACTCACTTCTTGTCTGGCTGTTAAGATAAAAGATGTGACAGCCCAACTGTTATCTTTGAAATGTCAAAGTTTGAAAAAAGTCATTTAACTTCCAGCTTCAGTGAGATCTTAACATTTATTGAAGGCAAGTGATCAAAAATGGTTGTATTTCTTTTTGATTTCTCACATTTAGCTGAACTACTGAAGATTTATCCCTGTGCAAGACATCCAAAAGCACATACAATTTAAAAATCATCAGACACTTTATCACAAGTAACCATTTGTACAACTACAAGCAAGGAACTGGTTAGAAAGCAGTTTTAAAGACTTAGATGTATAAGCACAAGCTAGCAGTGACATATCATTGTAACAAGCATCATATAAAACAATGGCAATGGAGTCAGTCATCACCATGTGAAATAGCTTGTTTTGTTCTCAGGTAGAGTTCTGTACCCCACTTTAAATAATAACCTTCATGAAAGATACATATTGGAAAGAGTCCATTGAGCAACAGAAGGATTATAGTTTCTACAATCTGATTAGAAAATATTTCCTTCACACAGGGAAATTTTAAAAGATTTCAAAGGTATCAGCGACTACTGAAAAGAGGAAGAAAAAAAGCCTCTGAATCGTTTTCAATTGCACCATGGTATGGCAGATTTAAATTGGACTGAAGTTTCCCAACTTCCTCAGGAAAATTAAGTAGTGCTCCCTCAAAAAAAAAAAAAAAAAAAAAAAAAAAAAAACACAATTCATTCTGAAGTATTTACATAGACTGAAGGACCATTTACATGCAGCTTTTAAACCTGTTTAAACTCTCACATTTTTGGTGGGAAGCAACACTACTTTCCATATCTTCATTAGTTTTATTTTCCTTGTTATCTGTAGTATATGGTCCAAAGATCTGAAGAATTCAGTGGTTGCTTTACTTCACATTTGATAGCTTAGCATATTCTATTTACTTTTCCCCTTGCTTCATCAAGCAGTGGTAAAACAAGCAAATGCAAACTGAGTATCAACCACCTAAGAGGTATGATTTTATTATGCATTACACATGAATTAGGGAAAAAAGTTCAGTAGCAACTAAAATAAAGTGTTAAGACCTGAATTTAAAACATGTTATTAAGAAAACTACAGTCATGTTATTAATCTTAGTTTTTGTCTTTGTTTTCCAAACGTAAGCAAGGCCACACATTCAACTATGGTAACATCTGAAGTGTACAGTTGTCCTGGTTCAGCTAGGAGAGGGTTAAGTTTCTTCAAGGAGGGGAAAGGGAGCTCCAGCAGGGTTATTCATACCATGCTGACGTCAGGTCAGCACGGCAGCGTGGGAAGCTTTCCTTGGTGGCTTTGGTCATGGGAAGCACGCATGGTGGGCTGGCTGTGTTCACTGCAGTATTTCTCTGTATAACTTTTGTCTTGTTTACTGTTATTACTGTTTATTGTTGTTATCATTGCTACTGTTGTTGTTCAGATTGTTATTTATCACACTGTTGTATTAAATCTCTTCTTATTTTAATCCGGGGTTTGTGCCTCACTGCCAGCCTGACCAGCTGAAGGTGGGGGAGGGGCAACAGCAATGTGGTCTCTGGTCCTGGCAGGGCCTAAACCAGCACAACAGTCCACTGCTGTTTCATTTTAAGCTCTGAGGAAATAAAGATGTGCTCGCCCAGCCCCTGTCCATGATTTACCTGAAGTCATGGCTAACTGGGGAGGTCCCATTGGGCTGGAGGGTGGAAAATGTGACACCCATCTACAAGAGAGGCAGAAAGGAGGATCCAGGAAACTATAGACCTGTCAGTCTGACCTTGGTCATGGAGCAGTGCCATTAAAAGTCATATAATGGACAACCAGGGGATCAGGCCCAGTCAGCACGGGTTTATGAAACGCAGGTCATGTCTGACAAACCTGATCTCCTTCTATGACAAGATGACCTGACTGTTGGACAAGGGAAAAGCTGTGGATATTGTCTACCTGGCTTTTCAATAAGCATTCGACACAGTTCCCCATAGAATTCTCCTAGAAAAACTGGCTGCGCGAACGGTCTGCTGGGTCAGTCACTGGATGGATGGATGGTCCCAGAGAGTGGTGGTCAATGGAGTTAAATCCAGCTGGCAGCTGGTCACAAGTGGTGTTCCTCAGGGCTCGGTGTTGGGGCCATTTCTGTTCAACATCTTTATTGATGACACCAAGTTAAGCAGGAGTGTTGATCTTCATGAAGATAGGGTTGCTCTACAGAGACTTGTATAGATTGGATCAGTGGGCCAGTGTTAACAGGATGAGCTTCAACAAGGGCAAGTGCCAGGTCCTGCACTTGGGCCACAACAACCCCCTGCATGGCTACAGGCTTGGGGAGGTGTGGCTGGAGCTGTCTGGAAGAAAAGGATCTGGGGGTTCTAATTGACAGGCAGCTGAACATGAGCCAGCAGTGTGCCCGGGTGGCCAAGAAAGCCAACGGCATCCTGGCTTGTATTAGAAATAGTGTGACCAGCAGAAGTAGGGAGGTGATAGTCCCCCTGTGCTCTTCACTGGTGAGGCCACACCTGGAGTACTGTGTCCAGATTTGGACACCTCAATATGAGAGAGATAGAGGTGCTGGAGCGAGTGCAGAGGAGGGCAACAAACCTGGTGAAGGGCCTGGAGAACAAATCCTGTGAGGAGCAATTTTGAAGAAGCTGGGACTGTTTAGTTTGAGGAGGAGAAGGCTACAGGGAGACCTCATCACGCTCTACAATTACCTGAAAAGATATTGTAGAGAGGTTGGTGCTGGTCTCTTCTCACAAGTAATTAGCAATAGAAGAAGAGGAATGGCTTTATACTGCAACTGGGGAGGTTCAGACTGGATATTAGGAAAAAAATTTTCAGAGAAAGTGTGGTCAGACAGTGGAATAGGCTGCCCAGGGAGGTGGTGGAGTCACCATCCCTGGATGTGTTTAAGGGTCATTTGGATGAGATGTTGGGGCATATGGTGTAGGGGAGAACTTTGTAGAGTAGGGCTGATGGTTGGACTTGATGATCCCAAGGGTTTTTTTCCAACCTGAATGATTCTGTGATTCTATGAAAGTATGAAGTGCTATTAAAAAAGCATATTGACTTTCATTCATTTTTATTAAATATATATTTACACTTATGAAGAAATCTATCAATTTGATACAGTAATTTAAAGTTATCGATTCTATAAATCACATATGCTTAAAGGTATGCAGTGTTAAACTTCAGTCATGTATATGAAAAAACAGTTCAGTGGTTTATTTTAGAAATATAACAGTATGTTCCAATATATTGAAAGCTAGATGTGTATTACAATATAGTATGCAGCATACAGGCAGTGTTTAATTTTTATAGGACTATAAAATTACTCTTTCCAAATCTGCAATTCTTTACATTGTTGGAGCTGTCTTACTAATTAACCAACAAATCGGGAAAAAGACAAAACCAAAACAGAAATTACTAGGAAAGTTCTATGCACTTAAGACTTTGAGGAACAGATAACTATAACATCAAGGACTAACCTGCATACCTGGCCCATTTCCTGCCCACTGGAAAAAGCCACACTGTTTTTCCTTTTCAAGAGGGCACACAAAAAAGTTCTTTCCATTATTGGGACCAATCTTCAACACAGTCTTCATAACACATCTCTTGCCATGGTTACAGAATGGAAAATTCAAGTCAGCCCACTGCCAAAAGAAACAGGTTTTAGGCAGTTTTAGCATATGTGATGGCTATAAATTCATTATTTTAAAACTGGCAATATAAACAGATTACCCTAGTAATTAAGATAGTTTTATCTCTTTTGTGATCACTCATTTCAGGTTTTTCTTTAACTGGTGTAACTTTAATTGATGTTAACACATAGGGTTTTTTCAAATTAAGGTGTTACAGTAATTACTGTCTTGAGTTCATCTATTAGCTACCTGGTGATAGGTAACTGAGTCAAACTTTTCATTCACATACGTTTATAGCAAGGAGCAATGGCCACCAGTTGCACTAAGGAAGGTTGGGTTAGCTATGAGTGGAAGCAGATGCCCAGGAAGATAACAGAATCTTCATTCTTAGAGACTTTCAAGATTTTGGCTAGACAGAAACATGGCTGATGTCTAGATCTGGAGTTTGCCATAGTCCTTCAAGCAAGAAGCTGAACTGAACTTTTACAAGTCCTTTCAAACCAACATTTCTGCTGTGCATCTGTTTCACATCACATGGAAGCAGATTAAGAACATTTGCAAAAGCTGGTTCATTCTCAGCAGTAACTAAAACTGGATGTTCACAACTACTATTATAATCTTAGTTTCAATTCAGTACGCACAAGTATTTAAAATTAAATCAATCTTTAAATGGATTGTTCTGTCCACAATTATAGATTATTGGGGCAATGAGGTTGCAGGAACAAGTGCTCAGTAAAACACAGGACTTGAAGTCTTACACATACATACCTGAAAGTAGTCACACCGAGTTTCTCTGGGTAGAGGACAGGTATAAAACTGCCTGCCTTTGTTTTCTCCATCCTTTCTCACAACTCTGAGGCTGCAGAGACGGCTGTGTTTACTGCAGCGAGGACGGCCCACACTTAACAGACGAATATCATTTGTCATATTAGCTTGAGGTGTGCTGTAATGACAGATCACAAAATGACTCCTGCATAATGTTAAAGGGGTTACCTACACCACAGCCAAAAAACTCTCCTACTACTGCAATATCTCACTCAGTGTACTTCTACACACAGTGACAGGCAGAGAAATAACTTCTCTAAGGCACCCTATCACACCTTTAAAGCTGAATGATTGCTAGTAGTGAGTAGGCAAGAGTGTGTGCTTTTCTTGCAGGTATTATATCAGTTTCCCCAGCATTAGGCCATGTTTTAAATTATTTCAAAGTACTCTAATTTACAAAACAAAGTAAGTACTACCACTGCTATTATACAGTCCACCTCAAATTCCAACATAATCTAAAAGAGGATTCTGCTTTCAGTGCAGAAAAAGACCAATACCAAGTAATTACTCCAGGTTGAAGGTATTTGTATGCTTCACAGAAAGACTTCCACACTCTTTACTGAAAAGTTACAGTAATGCTCCAAATCATATTCAGCCATGAAGTAATCCAGCTGGGGCAGGGGAACAGTGTTCTCTGAATAGTATGAAGTTTCTTCCTCATGATTCAGATAGTCAGAGATTATCTGAATGCAATATACAAGGCTTTACTTAAATATAGTAACATGACGAAGATTAGTGCTCTGAAATGTATATTTCCAATACAGTTATAGAGCAGAAAAGCAGTGTTGAAACCTTAGTGAAAAAAGGAAAGATTAATTCATTCTTGTTAAATTATAATTTTAGGAATTTTATATTCTCTTTTATAACTGGAAGATTGCAGTCCTGCAGACATCAGCAGTTTTCTTCCAACACCTCATTAAAACAAAAGAAAAAACTACAAGCTTTTTTTTGGTTTTGGTTTTTGTTGGTTATTTGGGGTGGTTTTAAATATTTAAGGTGATGACTTGCTATAACTACCTGTTACTGTGATTGATACTGTCTCACTTTTTTGCATTCCTCCGAATTCTCAGTTACCCTGCCTACATCCTCGGTTATCTGTAGTTGTCTACTGAGACAGCAAGGAGAAAGTATATTCATACAGCCAGTGATACCGTGTTTCCAAACTGGTGCTTCAACAACTCAAGAACATTTCTTTATTTCAGAACAGACCCATGACCAAGAATTTCATAGCATATCAACACTTGACATTCACCCTGCATAATTCACTGCTGTGACATCTACCTTGCATGCCCATTACTGTTGTATATGTCTGCCCGACCTTTCCTTGACAACCCTAATAGGTTCTCACATTTCTCTTAACTAGACAATGGTTGTGTCTGAATAGGGCTGTGTAAATAAAAACTCAGGATGGGCAGAGCATAGAAGTAATTACATATAGGATGGAGAGGAAGTGGTGGGAGGTTCATCAAGGTACATGTACAGAGCTTTATATCATAGAAGAATGTTGAAAACTGCTAGCTGAAGATAACTAATTAGAATATATTCATTCATCTATCTTCTTTTTGCCATCTTTCACAATGACTTCAAGATCTCACTAAGCAGATAGCAACCACAGTGCTAAGATCAGACAACTCCTTAGGTAGAACTGTGCTTGACTTAGAGCTATACTGTCCTACTATATGGGAATAGATAAACTATGAATGGCTGTTTACTTAACAGCAAAACTGGCCAGATGCCAAAAATCAGGACTTTTCCAGTGACAGACTAGGTCATTTGGTGCTTTTGAAATCCGAGTGTAACATTAGTTACCCAAGAATAAGCTAACTTTGGCAGAAATCCAAAGACAACAGTGTCTGAACACAACAGCACAGTATTCCATTAATCTTCAGGGATAAAGTTGGTTTATGGGAAAATAAAAAGACTTGTTTACATTTTAGAATACATACCTGAGTGCTGTATTATGTTGGTGAACCAAGGATATATGATCAGTTCTCTGTTTCTTCTGTACATGTTTGAAAGAGAGTGGTTGCTGACCAGAGAACAAAGCCATAGCGGTTGTATGTGTTGAGCAATCCTTGCCTGTGCTTCCCCCCGACTGGTAGACTTTGTTTTCAGTTTGATTACAATTGCTTTTTGGAGCAATACACTGAGAGCGTCCATCAGATATTTGGGTATCCTTTCTTAAAACAGCTTTGTTACCAAGATCTGTTAAGACAAGAGTTGTAGTTCCAAAGGCAGCTTTCCTATTGATCTTTATTTCTGTGCTTGGTTTTCTGAAGTCATTACAAGGGTACTTCATTAAATTTATATTAAAGGCTGCAGAATATTCAGCATTCTTTGTCTTTGGAACTAAGGAAAAATAAGTTATTGGTTATAATTGGTTATAATCCATCTGTGTAGCGTGATACATATTTCTCATCTGTATTCATAAGTCATCATACAGGGTGTGAAAGAGTAAGTTTACCATACTGTCTTGAAACATCTCAAAACCTGTCACAAATTAGATACAGCACCAACACAATAAAAAAACCTCATGCACTTCTGGAATCACATACAACAGGTATTTCAAGGTAACATTACTATTGCTTGAATAGGACCAGATGTGAGTTTTAGTCTAAGTGAAAGCTATTGGAGAATTAACCATACAAAATTGAATTTAGCTCAAGTACAGGGATTAAAATATTTAAATTTTTCAAAATAACCTTTTGGAACCTCAGCATTGGGATAGTGCAGTACCTCCAGCAGCAACACATTATCCATTTTTAAAGTACTGGTTTACTGTTGACACAAAACGGAATATTAATTTGTTGGGTTTTCTAGTGCTTTCAGGGTTCCCGTTCTTTCCAAACATTATGCACATCCAAACTTATTGTTCCCTTACTTTAACGGGTTTCAGAAGCAAGCAGTTCAGGCATTTACTTTGCATCTATTTCCTGATATGAACAGTATGTTTCTTCACAGAATCAGAGGCCTGCCTAGTGGGCAATACTCATTCCGAAAGAGTGGGCGTTATTTATTAATGCCAGTTTAACAAATAAGGAGTCTGTAGGTAATCATTGCTGAGAAAAGGGTGCAAAGAAAAACTTTATAGGGTGCCTATGTGCAATCTTTGTTAAGTAGCTGTGAAATCAGTGCTCAGGAACAGTCTTTCCTTTTCTACCATCTCCAGTGAGTGTCTCCCTCCTACATCTTCCCTCCATACAAGGAAGAAGAAATGAAGCAGGAAAAAAAAAAAAGGTTAGGTAAGGCATACACAAGGGCACACTCTCTCCAAAGGCATTCTCACCCAGAAACAAAATAAGAATCCCTACAGTTTACTCTGAACAATACTTATTTCCAGGCTCCTTCCATTTTTGCCACTGCTGCACAGTGAAACATACTGGTTCCAGTGCATTCAGATTTGTTTAAAAAAAAAAGAATAGGAGCTTAGCCTTGTACTTAGCAAAGGAGGAAGGAAATTGAGATGTAATGGTAAATAGTTATCTTTGTCTACAGACTGAATTATTTCAGCTGTATGGCCAGCAGATAGCTTTACAGACCAAGTATTCTGTCCTCAAAAATTCAAAGGTTTCTGTTGACAGTGGTTAATTTTAGAAACAATGTAAAAGACAAAGAATAGGGTATCATTTGTATACATAGGGTACACTTCTTACTTCCTAGCCTGAATAAATCGACTTTAGCTAGCGTAAGATAAGAGTTTCACACACATCACTCCATTCATAAAAAGACTAACGAGAATGAATCAATACTTCAAAAAAAAGCACTGGAACTTAGAAGAACTGAGATAATACCATAAAGTCACTTCTGCACAGGCTGGGAATCTGGGGGCACTTTGGAAAGTATGGTTCAAAGTAAAATCAGAAACTATGGTAATGTGATCTTTAATCCTGATTTCAGCATATATACTGTGAGTCATAGTTAGATTCAGTGCACTTTTTACATAGGCTTCAGGACCTATTGCAGTTTTGCAGCACTGGAGTTAGAAAAATAAAGAAGTTGTAGTATGCAGATTTCAACCACTTCATTAAATAATTCACTACACAATGTGAAGTAAGTGGAATGTTTTTGAGGTCAAAAAGTTCTATGGAACTATTAGGGAATTAGCTTTATCCCTAGAAAGACACACATGCACACCTCTAGACTTTGTTTCTTGGAATATATGTAGCCATTCAAAATGTTTTGGAACAACAGTCTTGATCCAAATTCTGTAAGTCCTTCCACAGAGCAATTTACTCACTTCTGTAGAAAGTAAAATTACAAAGCTCCTTGTCACATAGAAAACAAGTCTCAGTGGAAAGTCTGTTTGCTACCTCAACTGATCCCTTCTTAATATCTAAATTTCTGTACAGCAATCTGGAGACAAGCTAGCATGATACTCATTCCATCTTCCTGTTCCTTTCCAGGTCTCATTCACAGCTGCTTCTGCCCACCAGATCTAGATAGCAGCATTAAAAGCTCCAGTAAGAGACAAATTTAGGTAAGAAGTCCAGAATCATCCTTACTGTGAACTTGAGGAAAAACCCTAGCCCCTCAGAAACCTACATCCTTTTGGAAAGGGTACCAAAATACACTCGTTTTGTTCACATGAAAGAATCATAATTACTTTTCTGCCCCTGGTGATTTCTCCAAATGACATATGCTGCATGCTTCTGTTGATTTTAAGGAGAGTTGAATGAATGGCATTTTGTCTCACTCCTTGCTCCAGTAAAAACAAGGGGTATTGCTATAGAATCCCACCTGACCACTAAGCTGGAAGACAAGACACTTTTAGGGTTTAAGAAAAGACAGTTTCCATGATTGTCTGTGTAAGCTTTTCTCCAAATTTGACTTTTTTAGCTAAAGTTATATAAATACAATTCACAATAAGGCATTTCTACAGTTCTACTGCATCAAAACCACAGTCCTTCTCCCTTTCCAAGTAGAGGTTCCAGAAAACCTTCCAATACCTTCAGGCCTTGAAGTCAAACAGGCATCACAAATTTCAGCAGCAGGCTTGTTTATTAGGGTACAGCGCGTACACGTCCACTCCTCTTCAGATTTCTGAGCTACGTGTTCATTAGAACATGACCCCCTGCCATATACCCAGCCAATTAGGCTATTTCTATTTGGCAGTTTGCTGTGAAACAAAAGAATGATGTTAGTCTTTTGTGATGTTTCTTCTACAAATTGCCTTACACCACTATGTGCAGGGAAGCACAGGGCTAGAGAACAAGGAGTACAGTGTTATGCCTGCCTATCACAACTTTGACAGCATGTCATGTTTTGAGTTTGATATTTTTTTCTTTACCCTCAAGGGCAAATCTTTCTTGATGCTGAAGAAATAATACAAATAAAAATATTTAAACAAAACCAGACAAAGTTAATAATTAACTGATGTACACTCCAGCACAATGTCCCAACCTCTCCCAAATTCCCTCCTATTTAAAGTACTGCAGAAAGAAAATTGGCAAGAAAGTTTCAGTACTTTTCCCCTATCCCTTGAACAGGACACTTACTAAGAAATGCATCATTGGATGAAGACTGTTCAGAAGCCAAACTACAGAAAGTCACACAATCTAGCAAATAAGTATTTTTGCTCTCATTTAAATGGTACCATTAGACCACACTCTGCTATTGTAACAGCCAACAGAACTGAAAACCTTAAAAGTTAGAAAATCTTTCTTGTGTGTCACCACTGGAAAGCCTTTTAACATTTAGGAACCTGTTGAGGATTAAGAGTGGGTTGGGTTTTTTTCAGTGGCTTTTTCCCCTCATCAGAAAGAATTCAAGCATATCCTGGCCCTGACTAGTGAGCCAAAGCTACACTCCAGACACATCTATAGATTTAATTTTACTTATTTTCCTGTGAATTATAATACCTCCTATGTCGATACACTGATTTAGAATCGTAGTTTCTATTGTATAGTCACTACATGTTACCAAGGACTAACTTTGTCAGAGTATCTGAACATTGTTAGCATGTTAAAAGTAGCTTGAACTTACCTGTTCAGCAAGATATGCATGTAAATTTTTAAGTACTATGGTTGATAAGTCATCAAGCATTTTTCTCCGCAGCTTTTGCGGAACTATGCACTTTTTTTGAGATTTTTCTTTATAATCCTAAGAATTTAAACCCTTCAATTAATAATACCAATGCTGTACTTGGGAACTGTTTGACACTGCTTAGAACTATCACTTATTCTGTAATTATCACTCTTCCTAACAGGCTAGATTTCTAAGATAATGGTAAGGATATCCACTACCTACCACATCTCTACCACAACAGGAAACCTAAGGAGGACAATGAGAACAGCTGACATAGAGACGCTGTGCTGTCAAAAGGTACAACAGACATTACAGTAGCATTCACCAAAGTCCTATGGCTAGATAACGAAACAGCCAAACTGAAAAGTTAATAAATGGGTATTTACACATTATTAAATCAGTTGTTCTACTCAGCTACCAAAGATGCATTACTAGACTGAATATATTCAGCATGTCATGTTTTTGAGTTTAATTCCATGTCATCAACTGGTCCACCCTTATGAGATTTCCCTTCCCCCTCATTTTGGAACATGAAATAGGAAAGGTATATATTTAAGATTTAAGGTACATCTGAATTTGATTAGTTAAGCTAATAATGGGTATTTTTCTTCATTTTTTTAGCAGAGCAAAATCACGTTACTTGACACAAGAACCACTGGGTTAAATTGTACAGTTTATAATCTATAGCAAGTCAGTCTGATCACATGGACTCCTTTCAATCTTCATACATGAAAAGCTTGGAATGGCAGATAAACCACCTGAGCTACACATACTTTTGTTTGGTAACAGTTACTGCATAATAGAAAACAGAGCAGTAGAACACAAAGACCTGACAATTAGGATGAGGACAGCACAAGAAATGACTTCTTTATTTTGTAGCTACCATTATCATGTTTTTCACTGAAATATACCATTGTTTATATATTTGTTAAAAAAATAACAAAAAAACAAACTACTACTTATTCTAGAACAGAGAGAGATGGGGTTTTTAACTTGCATCATCTTCTAGTTATCTAACTCAATAGAACACTGCTGTCTTCCTACCCTTCTGCAAAACATTTCTCATTATTACTTTCTGAAAATACAGCATACTGGTGTTATCAACACGTGAAATATTTATCTTCCATGCTGGAATTTTCTGTATTTGATCTGTACTCAAAGGCAATATTTAAGCTTTAACCAAAATCCTTTCAGTCACCTGAATCTTGAAAGAAGGTTGGAAGTGGGAGAGGGATTTGTATGTTCTGCAAATCTTAAAAATAAATATATATATATATACACACACACACACAAATAAAGGCAAAGTTAGCAAAGCAAAGCAGTATCTTTTATTGGATTGACAGAGCTCAGTATAAAAATGCAAGATTCTGAAACCTCAGATGAAAATTTTCTATAACAACTTCAGCATGTAAGAGTCTGAAATAAGGTGCATTTGGAACTTTTACCTTTTGACCCTTTATGATATCAAATGCATTTTATGATCTTCTAAAATAAAAGGAGGAAAGCTGCTGCTAGCACAATACGTGGAACTGAAAATGCCTCTGTGGCACACCTGTATTAAAAACTTTCCAAATCCAATGAGGAACAAAAAAAGTCCTAAGCCCTAAATATTTGCTGCACTCTGAATTTACTGAAGTTTTAGTTATCCTCAGTGTAATTCTACAGCCAGAATTATGTAGATGCATAGCTATGTAGATATTCCAGGACTGAAGGGGCAATCATCCTATGAGAAGAGAAACAAATTCCTACCTTCCTTATGCCATTCAACTCAGTTGTGTGTATACATGCAAGCCTATTATATTGATAACACCAAGAACCAGAGGCAAATTTTCCAGAAGCAGTCAATAATTCCGAGTACTCTGAATGGGTTTTTATAATCCCTACATAAGACTGGAGTAATAGCTATTTCATAACACATAGGGCCCTTGAAAGAAATGGTAGGAAAGACTCAAAGCTTTTAACCATTTTTAAATACCAACGGCCAAAACATTTTTCTTTTGCAGTCAAGTGAATTTAGATGTAAAATGCACAAGGATCCATTCTATTTGAGAACTGATGTCCTCTTACTGCAACAAGCACTTTGAGGTGCTTAAGCACTTTGATGCTTAAAAGCATTACAAAGTTACTGTCATACCTGACATTGACAAGCTGAGGATCCACCTTTTGACACTGCGAGCAGAAGTAAGTCATCCTGTTATTCTCTCCTAAGCGGCAGACGGTGATCTTCCCATTGCACTGACCACAGACTGGACGCTTGTATACTTTGTAGTGTTTGTAGAGTGGGGACCCGGTTTTGCAGCACTAGAAGAGAACATGTTCAAAACCCAAGTTTGAGACTCAGCATAAATTTTAGGTCTGTCCTTCTACAGTTCAACTGAAGCTAAAATAAGAAAAACCCTACATAAGCTGACAGCTCAATGACTACATAGATATTTAAGGCACACTCGTAAGAACTATTGTCTGTATTTCATATTCTTTTATGAAAAGAATTGACTTTAAATCAGGTATAACAGTGTCTGGGTTTCTCCCTAGAATGAAATAAAAGACAGAAGACAAATAACACATACTAGCATGGCTCAAGCAAATGTATGCTAGGCACTCCCTGAGTTCAGCTAGCTCTGATTCAGCACCAGTCATTTTTGACCTGGCACCTGCAGAATTGTTCATAAAGAGCTGACAAGCTCCAATCAATGCAGCACAGAAAACAAAAATAAAATAAACGTAAACCAGAAAACCAACATCACTTTCCCACACCCCAAAAAGAACCTAAAACACACTGCAGAGCCAGATCAGACCTGATACTACAATCTAAGTTAATCAACCTTTCCAAAAGCTGAAGAACTAAGCAATGAAGAAACATTCCAGAGATTCTGTAGGAGTCAGGTAGTGCCCAGTAAAATTGCTAGGCTTCATCTTAGCACTGACCATGCCAGACAAGTTGGCTCAGGAAAAGCCACTTGGCACTATGGCGAGCTCCCCAGATCTTGGCAGAAAGTCATATTAAATTAAGTACAGTACAAGCCCAAAGGGCACAGTGACCTAAGAACCTCTAGAGAGTTGACAAGCAGGCACATTTCATAAGACAATTCACACAGAGTCAGTAGAGACATACCCCAGCTCAAACTGGCAGAAAACAAAAAACCCTCAAAAAAACAAACAAGAAAATCCCAGTAGATATGCAGCCAAATCTGCAGAGCCACACAAATCTCTCCACTACAATTGCAGTTCCTTGGGCACAGTTCAGACAATACCACAGCTGCCCCAGCAATACCAGCCCAGCTCTGGCAGGATTCAATGGCTCTAGCTCTGTAATGCATGAAGACCCTTGGAGTTCTCCCAAAATACAGGTGTCTGAGCACAGCATATTTGCTTCTGTTGTGTTCTTATTCATCAGCCGTGATGAATGAGAATGCTTTTGCTGGTACAATCTGGTAATTCAATCAGAAGGAATTACAAATATATATTTGCATAAATATTATCAAGCAGTTTGCTTTCTCCTCAAGATTTTTCCTCTAGGTTTAGTTAGTTTCTTATTAGTAGCATCCTCCCATCCAGTTATTTAAAAAACAAACAAAAGCAACAGCTATTTACACAAACAAGATTCTTCATCTTTGCATCTGTTAGGTGTTACTATAAATGATATATAGTATGATTACTGCAAACATTCTGTAACAGCCTATAAAAATGATCAAGCACTACCACTCTTATTAACATATTTTCATTCCATTTTAATCTTAAGAGACTTGGAGGGGGGGTGGGGTGGCACAGGGCACAGGGATAGCTCTCCTTTAAAAGCACTTGACTGGTGAATACTTGCTAAGTATAGATTATTAAAGATTTGAAAATGGCTAAACTGAGCTACCGAAAGTTTAATCTGTTTGTTTTTATTTTCAGTCTAAAATCCTGTGACACATTTAAATCGCCTAGTATTATAGTTGTCACAGAACTGGATGCTCTCTCAATTGGGAGACTTCACTATGAAGTTCGGAGAATGAAAGGATTTCTCTAGCCAACAGACTAAACTACTCTTCAGTGGGTTGGGGGAGAGCAGATATTTAAGCAGACTATTAAACAAATTACATTTTTGGCCTTTATGATGGAAAGGCAGTATTAGGAAAGTTAGGTGCCCTCCTCCTAGCCTACCAAAAGAAGTACTTTTAGCAGCACTAGCTCCTTGCCTTTCATAAATACCAAGAGAAACAGACAAGAATTTCACTGCTGCTGTGCATTTCTCTGCATGAAGCTTAAAGGAGAAAAACATACAAGAATTAGGTCAAATTCTCTCTTTTTCCATTTTGGAAAGTTAAAGAGCAATCAGGAATTACAGAATTTACAGGGGAAAAAATTAAACCCTACTGAAGTTGTGGCAGTAGGGAGAAGCTAAAATTTATTTCACTTAGCAACCAAAGGAGTTGTTTTAGTTAGGGAAAAAAAAATAGTTGTTGGAAGTTAGAATCTATTTAGTCAAAAACTTACTATTTCAAGTTTCATGAAGGTAATTCATGTGGCTTTCTTCATACTTCCCTGGGGCAATCTCTAGTTCCCAGTTTGAAGAGTGACCTTTATGTTATCTTACTTGTAACTGTGTGCTTAACCCACATCAATTTTGACATGTTCAGAGTGACATTATAGCGCATGCACAGCAAAACTGTACTGGCCCTCAGGCAGCATCTGTCAACCTCTTCTGCTTCAACTGGGCCAAGCTGTGCACATTCTTACAGTCTAGACTCCCCCACCTTTCCATCATTTGACAATTCACAATTAATAAAGAGCACACAGACAAACATCCCTATTCATGATAACAAACACCTGTCCTGTTGCCTCTTTTTACTGTTTTCACTAGATGATCACATAAAGCTAATATTCTGGAGTAGAGTTTTGGAGGCTTCTCAAACATGTGCCAATACCTTATAAAAAAGCAGGGTAAAATCATGTGTCATTTTCACCAAGCGACTTATATGCTCATCTGTCAGTTGGCAAACCTGTAAGACAAACAAGAATGATTTTTTTAGAATATTACTGTACTAAGGGACAACAGCAGAAAGACGTGTAATGCAGAGGTACTTTGAACACCTTCAGCTGATGTAGAATTGCATTGCTTCCCATTGTAATAATTCTACTGAGATGATATATAGAATGTGAAGCCAGAGAACAGTGCATTTTCACATTCTGTACTACACAAACTCACTGTGTGAATACCAGTGTACTTTGCTGCATCTGTGCAAAACATGAGGTAAAAATTTCAGTTGTCTTCCTCTGTATTGACCTAAGAGATCTTGATGACAGGAATCATGTAGAGTTAACAACTCTTTAATTTCCTCATGGATTATGATATGACCTATCTATCATCAGATGCTCTTTTCTGTGAGAGATCTTCAGGAAAAATACTTAAGTTTCTCTAATTGTGATGCCTTTGGTTTATCAACCAGTTATAATGATAAAACATTCATTTAGTGTCTTAGAAGAACTTAAATGACAGATAACAAAACAAAGGTAAAATAACAAAATGTTATATAAGTATGTATTTACATTGTCAGTACTCTGGTGTCATTAAAATTAAGTCTTGAGACATACTGCCCACCTTTACGGCTGGATGAAGACCACTGTCAAACAGTGCTTCATTTTTGATGATATTTCCCACTCCAGGTAATACTGCTTGATCCAATAACACATCACACAACATGCGGGTTTTCTGCTGCTTAATCTCACTTTCTGCTCTTAAGCAGCTAAACTTTGGAGAACAGACATCCAAGCTTTCCATCATTCTCACTTTCCGTTCACTCTCAGCTGCATTTCTGGAAGAGAAAAATACATTAAGATTTATTTATATTTCAAATATATGCTAACATAGCAGTACAGTTTTAAAAACAACATGTGAAAGTATAATAGAACATTATATGTAGATATCAGTGACAGGAGGAGGCACAGAAATTACATTAACCATCCCTTTCAAAAATAGGTCATTGATATGGATCCAATATACAATAAATTACCCTCTTTTTTTCATATTAGTTCAAAAAATAGTTCCCAGGTCCTTGCTTTAAAACTCTTTCCAACATGGAAAGACCACATGTTTGGACCACTAAACATAACTAACTGTATGGTTACATGGTCCAGTAGTTACATGACAATAAAAGCTATATTTTTCTTAAACCTTGATTTTATTAGGTTAAGAATAAACATTTGAAAATAACACAGTACATGAAGTCTCATGCTTACATAAGCTTTTATGTTTTGTAATATTAAATATGCATATATGTTACTTGAATTTACATGCTTCTTTTCATTCAAGAGCCTCAAATACTGTAAAATCAAGCTTGCTATGGTACTTTTATTAGCAGTGAGAAGTATAATGCTGATAGACAAAAACAGACACAATGTAAATTAGAACAATTATACCAATTAGCTTCCAAAAAGAAAACAAAAATAATAAAACCACCTTGGGAGCATAAAAATTTGAAACCAGTAATCAATACAGGTCCCTATTCTTGTTAAGGAAGTGAGACTTGCACAGAAATTAAAGGAGCAATGGGGTTCAGCATTTAGACCTAAGGACGGAATTAAATCCAACTTTCATTCTCAGTCTGGACACTATCTAATAAGACTATGGCATAGAATTACTTTAACTGTATGTAAACTCCCATACAAAAGTAACAAAATTAAATTACCATGCCAATAAATATACTTTTAGAAAGTTTTGGTTTATTTCTTCATGTCTATGATGGCATCCAAGGACTTCACAATTTGTGTGTGTTTTTTCATTACATTTGTAGAATGTTATACAAGGAAATAAACCCGAGTTGTGTTTAGTTTGGTTAGTTTCTGCTTTACCTATACTCTACTGTCACCTCAAAAAACCACACAGTGTCCTCTGTGAGGTCTATCTCCAAAACTGGCAGTGATCCATTTCTGTCTTTGCTTCCATCAGGATTAATACTCATGGAGCCATTCATACCGAAGTGAATCCTTGGAGAGAAAGAGAGTTCTTATAGATATTTTATCTTAACAACATCTCCAAGCATTACACCAGACTATTTTTTGAAATTATGAACCATTCTTACCTAACCAAGTTAGTAGTATGTACATGAATTCTAGTCATTAAGAGTAACATGGCAACAAACTACTTGCTTACATCGTGCTCAATTCCCAGAGAAGAACCCTCCCCAAGTCAAAACCCCTCCAAAACACTGCAGTTTTCCAGTAGTCTTCATAATTCATTATACAGAAGTCAAACCTGATCATTAAGTAACGCACTTCTCTGGTATATCACACTTAGAACTTTTTCACTTGCCACACTGGTCTTCCAACATAGGTTCTTAAGTCCTCAGGGATGCTGAAAAAAATGAGGCTACTTTACCAGATAATTTTCTGTTAAATCAGGCAGAAGTCACCTGGTATGAAAGTAAAGATTCCAGTCCCCATATCACCAACACTGTTATCATATCAAAGCCCCTTCCAATAACGCCATAAACAAAGTAATTAACATCTGCCATATGTTGTTTTCTGCTTTTCTTTGCCTACAACCAAGGCAAAACCTGCAGGCCAATTAAAAATTAATAAAAGAAATAAACTGAAAAATGCACAGATGGCAAAGGAGTGGACCAGACTCTTTCAAGCACTCCTTTTACAGATCACTAATGCTTTAGGAGGTTTCACATTTTATAATATATTCTACTGGGAGCTAGTATACTCAAGCAAAGGACAAGTTTGACTATGCTCTCATACATTTTATGTATTACAAATTCACCTGGCATATTCAAGTCCTAAAAACCCCCATAAAACAAAGGGAGTGCCCTACTTTTATACAATGTATATCAGAAAAAGTGGATTATTTTGTAGCTACAATAAGATGACCAAAGAAATGTAACATCAGGTGTGTATTTCCTTTTACCCCCTCTTTGTTACATTTCAGGAAGGATAGGCATTTTAAATATTTACAGACAACATTTCATTAAGCATAGTCTTAAAGTCAACTCTTTATGTAACTTCCTCACAGCATTTATTCTTCAATTTTTTTCAATTTTTAAAAACCTATGTCTTTTCAAAACTCTCTTCTTACAAGTCAGTTGATATAGTTATTTCAGCCACTTTTATTTTCAAAGGCCATTTCCAATTCTCAAGTGCCATTAATAGTACTGCACAGGCTTAATTAGTCAAATTTCTTTTTAAACCAAACTCTTGCATGTTACTACCAAATGGTAATGCACTAAATACTTCAAGAAAGTTATTTTTAAAGAAAAAAACATTCACACTAATAGCTGATTTACCAAGCTCCTGTACACTTTTTAAAAGCAGCATTAAAAATCATAACTATTAGCTACATCAGTGAATCGTCAGTTCATGAGAATAATTGAGTCATCACTACACACCAACATTCAAAAACCTTAAGAAATTTACAAAATTTCACTCCAGTGTGTTTCATTACCTTTGATGTCCTTAAACAGGGAAAAATCAGGAATCTTTCAATTTTAATTACAAATAGAAAAGCCATGCTAATTAAAGCTAGGATCTGTTATTCAATGATAACTAGTAGTAAGGAGTTAATTTTTTGTGGTTGTTTTAAAGTAAAAAGGTGAGGTTTTAGAATTATTTAGCACTACACCATATTGAAAGAATCTGCTTTTAAGACATTTTCCTCCATAAAAATAAAAGATTAATAGCAGCACAGCCAAAATGTTATATAGAGATGTATAAAATAGTAACAATTCACATCAAGTTCTAAGGGCCAAGATGTAATTTCCAGTCAAGACAGTGGACGTCTTTCCTTTAAGACATTTGGAGTCAACAATTATCTGTTTCCTAAGAATATTTTTGTCCTTTTTCAGTTATGCAAAAACATGTGCACTGTCAATTTTCAGAAACTTTTCTATAACCTTTTATTACTCTAAATTTACATTAATAGCACACTACAGAAGCTAAACCCAGGACAACCTCTCTCACATAACTGTATTTTTTCCATGGCAAACCATTCAGTTCATGCAAGTCCCTCCTGCAGAACTTGCAAGTATCAGAATTTTTTCAGCTTTCACTGATTATTTCGTTACTTTCAAGACAAAATCAAAAGAAAAAACCTCCAATTTTTAAAAACCCCTCAATTTCTTCAGTGACTTTAATATCCTTGTTTAAGTGGACATCAAAAAGTAGAAGTACTAATTTCTTCAGAAGGTGTCATTCCTCATTTGTACTCCTTAAAAAAAAAAGCTTCTACTACCCACTGCAGATTGTAAATATACTTAACTAAACTTCATTTGCTAATTGCTCTCCACAACATGGCAACACTTCAGAAGTATCGTCCTCATTTGCAAGTCAGGCAAGCAGTAGCCAAACTCTATAAAGCAATTTCACAGCCAGGTTATCTTTACACACCAGCAGTCACTCCTTACTTGAGAAAATCCAGGAACATAAAATGAGTTAGTTACCCTTCATGGCCCAGTCTTTCCCAAGACATATCTGATTAACATTATTCCAGCATGATTACCAGCTTTTCAGAGATAATCTTAGCAAACAAGAAAATCTGGTTTTGTTATGTTGAGAAACTATGTACAGATACAGAATCTGTATACCAGTAATCCTCCTCATTACAAGAAAGTCCTATATTTGAGAGTTAACTTTGTTAAAGAAATAATACGTCCTCTGAAGGAATGTTCCTTATTTTCTCTTCCAGAAACAATATTGGCAGCTAATCAGACTGCTGTAAGATAAATTTTCTGAAGCCTTCCTTTACCTCCACTCAACATCTTTAAGATGCACAACCTACATTTTTAAAACAAGAGAATGAAGTGCCTCATTACCAAATAAGTAACTTCTGGCTCCTGTGCAGAGACATTTCCTGTAAATAACCTCTACAAGGTTTCCAATCAAATAAGTGACATAACTAAGGGACTTAAATACAGTTTCTAGATGCATATATAAAAATAACTGATGGATTGACAAAACTTTTAAGCTTCTTATCAAACAATAACTGAAGGTTGTTTTCATTAAGTACAGTAAGTTATTGCATTGGCGAGAAAGCTTAAGAATTATTTAAGATCTTTCAGGGTCAAAGGATTATATTTTCCATACTAGAATCTGGTAACATTTTCCTTCTCTTAGAAGAGAACTTTTGCAAAATGGTTACTTATATTCCTTAGTAATAGCTTTTTTCTTCTGATAATGTAATTCAGCCTGTTGAAACAATGTCTTCTTACGGTATAATTTACTCCTTTGCTTATACAATCAATTTGTAATACATGCAATAGCCATTTAAAAATAGGCTAACATCTATAAAAGTTACCTCCCCTGACTTTTATCTTCCCTTATAACTGACTTGTATTTTTCCTTTTAAAGCTGCTTTTTCTTCTCCATTTCTATTTAATAAAGCACAATACAAAGCAAGTGAGACTGATTATGACCATAAACCTATCCTTCACAAATATGGGTAGCTTTAAAACACATAACACAGTCCTCTTCTACTAATTACTTGTACAATTGTCATGAAAAGACTGGTATGTGCTTGTAAGACTAGTTGCATTTCTCTAACACTAGGAGAAATAAGTATATAGAACCATATCCAATAATCAGTAGGCCCCCGAAAGACCAGCCTGCACATCATCCCAGGTAATTACTAATATATCACCGCCTTTATTTATCCAGCATGCAACTACTGTAAACTGTTGTACTCACAGCCAAGTATTTGCAATTCCATCTCCTCGCTGTAACAGCAGTACCACTGGCAAAAGACTATGCCACAGAATTGTAAAGTAATTTAGAACTGATAATATCAACAAATAACAAGAATCATGACCTTACACTTTTGTTCAAGATCAGTCACCAGGTGACAAAGACTACACTGAATGCAAAAGTGACATTGTTTCCCTTTTTAAAGATTTAGAAAGATTAGAATTATGTTGCAAGTTGAAGGGTAAAAGAAAAGCATTAAATGCAAGCCTTGCCTATTAAATATTCTTAAATACTCTAAATATACCTTACATATTCTGTGCTAATTACCACAAAGAATGAGGGGGGATTTTTTAAATAATCCATTACACTGTGCATTTGGTTAGATTTATTTTTAGTTGATTTTGCAGTACAGAAGCAAACTGAACTAGAAAAAAAATGAACTAGATTTCAAATACAACCTTGGTAGCTAGTACAAGATGTCCAAGGGATTAAAGCATATGACAAAATCCTGAACATGCCAGCTAACCCCTAATAAGCTCTGCAAAACATGAACAAACGATGATTTGGCAGTTTTACCATTTGTCTAGGAGACATGGTTTCACTAGAAAGTTGTTACATTTACAATGCCCGAACGATTCACCTGCCAAATTTCAAACCACAGGTCCAAATCAAGGAGTGGCTAATACTGTTTTAAAAAAGGCAGCATAAATGTATACACACAGAATATTTTCAGCTTGGCAATTTTTTCACAAGTTTATTATCAGAGCAATCAAATCATTAAAATTTAAGTACAGATTTTCTTAAGCTAAAAGAAACTGCAAGTACAGACTGTAGTGGAAGACATTAAGTAACATGTATGTAATGCAATTAACATTAAGTAACATGCATGTATTTCTCAGTTTTGTTTCTATAAAATGAAATTTCCTGTTTGAAAGAAAGCTCTTCAAGGAGTAACTGTTCTTTTTAGACATCTTTCAATGGAATTTTAGACTAAGAATTAAGCAATAAATTAGCTGAAAAAGTAACTATATCCACTATTGCCAGTACTGCAGAGAGGCTGCTGAGAATTTTCTCCATGACATTAACTTTCAAATCGTAAACTGACATTAGCAAGAACAAGATGACCCCCTCGAACACATACAGTCTGAACACATAGGAAGCTTTTTTCTCGCCTCTTACCTCAAAGCTGCCTGATCAAAATACATAAAAAGTTCCTTTCCCAGTGTCTCCACACCCCTGTAAACATGTCCAATAAGGAAATCGTGACCAGAGATTCTCTTTTCACTTGCAGAAGTCTGAAAATGAGTACACACAAAGATTAAAACAGAATTGATACTACTTTGATTCTAGCATCAGTGCATGCTCAGCAAGTATCTGTATGAACTAATTTTCCAACTCGGACAATATTAAACCTTTTCTCCCTGAGCAGCTCTATCAAAGCCAATGTGACTACTAACCCAGAAAGCAGTCACTATTGCTAATGCTATCATAACTTAGCTCATTCTTTTCTGAATTGAAACAAAAGGTCTTCTTTATCAGTATTTTATGTCTTTTCCTTCAAGTCATGAATTCACAAATGGTTTCAGGCTGATGTAAACTTAACAAGTATAATTTGAATACATGTATTTGTCAGTGTCAATTCTGCCATTTGCAAACCTCCATCCTTCTCCAAATGCCTCTTGCTGAGTTTTTACCCATGCTAATAATGTGCTTTCTGTGTTTTTCACATGTGATATTGTGTACTACAGAAAAGCTTCCACCGAGCCCACAGAGATATTTCACTCTTCCTACTAGCTGAAAGTCTAATCTCAGATGATGTTGCAGGTGGGACATTACTAGAGGACAAGAAAAAGATAATTGTGAGATTAAAGCAATACTCTTCTCTTGCTTAGCACAAGAAACTCCACATTTACAAGTTATCTGGTCCAAACATCTGCTTAAAGCAGGACTGACTTAGGTCAGGCAGCCCAGAGCCTTGTCCAGTCAGCTTCAGAGTAGCTCCAAGGATGGATACTCCCATCTCTCCAGGCCCTTGTTCCATTATGAAAAACTTAAAATTGGGAACCACTACTATAACCTTCATTATACTGTGGGCTTCCTGAAGCTATATAATATTTTAAAACTAAGTGAACAAGAGCAATTCTAAAAGCTTTCCCTCGTTATTTCCAAAAGCTCCTATGTTTCTACAGCTTTAGCGTGTCTTCACACATCCAACACGCAAAGGCTTGTTTATTATGCTGACAAAAAGAATAATTTAAAATTTAAAGGAAGAAAGGCGCACACACACACACACACACACATACACACACAGCCCCCCCCCGAGCTGGGCAGCGGGGCCGCAGGAGCAATGCGGCAGCGGGTGCGGGAGGGGAGGCCATGGCCGCACCCAGAGCCTGCGCTGTGCTGAGGCCGCCAGCCCCTCCCGCCGGCCCCCAGACCCATTTCCTCTCCCCCAGGCCTGGCGGCCTTCGCCTCCACGCACACCCAGGCCTCCAACCTCCGCACGCCCCAGCCCGGCCCTGCCCCTGAGGGGAGGCGGCCGCCCCTCTCCTCCCTGGCCCGACCCCTCACCGCGCCGCCGGCTGCGGCTGGCGGGCCGCTGCTCC
>NW_020799098.1:37854906-37894898 GCF_003259725.1 Athene cunicularia
CCTGCCAAATTTCAAACCACAGGTCCAAATCAAGGAGTGGCTAATACTGTTTTAAAAAAGGCAGCATAAATGTATACACACAGAATATTTTCAGCTTGGCAATTTTTTCACAAGTTTATTATCAGAGCAATCAAATCATTAAAATTTAAGTACAGATTTTCTTAAGCTAAAAGAAACTGCAAGTACAGACTGTAGTGGAAGACATTAAGTAACATGTATGTAATGCAATTAACATTAAGTAACATGCATGTATTTCTCAGTTTTGTTTCTATAAAATGAAATTTCCTGTTTGAAAGAAAGCTCTTCAAGGAGTAACTGTTCTTTTTAGACATCTTTCAATGGAATTTTAGACTAAGAATTAAGCAATAAATTAGCTGAAAAAGTAACTATATCCACTATTGCCAGTACTGCAGAGAGGCTGCTGAGAATTTTCTCCATGACATTAACTTTCAAATCGTAAACTGACATTAGCAAGAACAAGATGACCCCCTCGAACACATACAGTCTGAACACATAGGAAGCTTTTTTCTCGCCTCTTACCTCAAAGCTGCCTGATCAAAATACATAAAAAGTTCCTTTCCCAGTGTCTCCACACCCCTGTAGGCGGGACCGGCCTAACCCGCCTCATGGCGTTTTTTTCGGTGCTGGCCGGATAGTGTTGAGCTTAGACTACCTTTTGCATGGACGGAAAGCTTTGTTTTGGGAGACCCTTCAGGGAAAACACGGTATAGCCTCTTTATTTTGCTATTAAGTGTGAACTTCTGATGTCCTCAAATACCTCATTAGTTGTCGCAGGCTTCCTGGTATTGTCTAAAACACCCTTGCAAGTACATCTTCCTTTAAGACTACAATTGGAAGCTAATTTCAGCCTTAAAAAAGTCGATATTTAATAGGCGTTTGCAGTCAGCCCAAGTTTACACAAGGAAAATAAGCCTTTCCCTGATGCTCTTGAAGTAAGAGTGGGTGTAATAAGCTGCGAGCTTTAAGAAAACTGATGGAACTTGCATTTCAAGGCGGTACATTAGACACCATGTTCTAACGTCCACCTGTGAGGCATACTTACGCTGATAGAAATCTCTCAAGTTGTATTATCCCTTTTTATAAAGAGTCCCGTCGTTTATCTGGGTTCAAGCAAAATGCATCTTATCCCTAAAATAATAACTTTTTTTTTTCCTGGAAGGAAGTGACTAAATCCAGTTGAAATAATTATGTTTGCTGAAATAAAACTACGGTCTCAGGTGTGCTACAAAAGTTAGGGTATGCTACCCTTTGTTGCAAATGTGTTCTTCACAGTGATGTTTTTGCTGTGATCATTTTAAATTAATAAGGGCAATCGTTAACCAGAGAATTAAGCTCACTAGTCAGAGAGGAGAAATCAACAATGTTCCAAAACAGCATGTGAAACTCACTGATTTTTCTGCCGCCCTTGAGTCCTGCCTTGCTGTTCTTCCAAGGTGGTTAGAAATTGATACACAACTTGGGTTTTTATATTCATATGTAAGCACCTTAAAAGTACAGATAATAACAATTCCTGTTACTTGGCTATCAAATATAATGCTTTTTATTATATTTTATGTTTTATAACAATATTTTTCAGTAGATGGTTTGTGCAGTATGTTACAGCAGATTGGGTTTTCAATTCCACACCTAATTCTGCAGGTGCATCAGAAGCTGCAATACTAACCACTTATTAAGGTTCTCTACCCCTTTTTCCACTCGTGTAAACAATAAATTTTAGCTAGAGATTCTGCAGTGTCACATTTTGCCTGTGCTTTTATTCCATGAAAAGCTGAATTCCAGGTACCTACAAACTACCATTGGTGAGCTTTATATTGAAGTGTTTGGTGGTGGTTGACAAACAGTTGGGAGTTTCTTCGCTTTAAGAAAAGTGTTTAAGAATACATTGTCAACAAAGGGAAGAGGGGTAATAGCCCTGTAGGAGGTACCAGTCTGACAGTTTTATAGTTTGAAACAGATGCCCAATGCTGAATTGTAAATCAGGATGGTTTTTAGGTAGAAATACCTAAATGACAGCAGCTGAATGAAGAACAGTCGTTGGGCAAAATCATTGCTGATACAGTTTTCTAATGATGTGGTAGTGCAGTCAAGACAGAAATACGTAACTCTGAGTTTTATGGTGTTCCAAGTAGAATAATCTTAGCTGTTTCTGTAACAGTAATTCCTTGAGTCAGGAAATCTCAGCTGGTGCTGTTCAGTTTCAATACTGCAGTTCCCAGGCCACAAGGGAACATATTTTGTAAGATGCAAGTTTTGAAAGGAGGCTGATGGATTGCTTACAAAAGAAAAGTTTTCACTAAATTTATTTCAGGGCTCTTTATTAGAACATAACGTTTCTTGTCAGGTTGTTCACACCTTATTTTGATTTTGAAAAATCCAATGTCCAGAAGAAATAACCTCTCCCACAGGTAATGAAATGTGCAAATTTCAAGAACAAACAAGCAAATAAATCTCACTTGAGTATATGTTTAACATTTGACTATTTTTTACTTCCTGTCTGCTGTTACATCAACAAAATCATACCATTCTACAGTACTATGATAATTGATGTAGCAAATAATTGCAAGTCACCTGTGGTGAAAGGTAAAATTATTTTTAAAAGAGAAATTGAGTAAATCTCCATATGCTCATGAATTTGTCCACTGTTATTTGTAGGTGTGTGCACAGCTGCTTCTGTTATTTTTCCCAGTGGTCTTCTCAGGCACCATTTCTTGACTTATTTGTACATTTGCAATATTTACATTCAGATAACAGCATACAATAGAATGGTGTGCTCAGAACTGGACATTCATATTTTTGCTGAAATAGCTGATATGTTATTGCAGTTGTGATCTCATTAGGGGAAAAAAAAAAAAAGTACACGTCTTTCAAAAATATCAGGTTTCCCAGAATTATGTAAAGTATACAATCCTTTTTTTTTATTCTGTTTTCCAGAATTTATACATAAGCTCCAATTCCCTGCCTTGTTATACCAGTTCATGGACATTTGGCGTAAAACTGAAGTGGTTAATTTGCAAGAGTAGAATTATCAACATCCAATTGCTCAAACTCTTTGTTTTATGCACTTTTGCTCCCTTGGATTAATGTGTTAGTCTTAGAACATTGGTGTGTAGTCTAAATATGTAATTTAAATTAGCAATTAACAAAGCTTTGAAAAAAGATGTTGGTAAGGAATATTATTGTACAGCAAATATAGACTAATTAAAATAGAATATCATTTTAGACCAAATAATAAAATTACATATCTTTGAGGGCAACATGAGAGAACAGAAATATGCAGAATACAAGCACATCCTGTTCTTCTAATCCAACATTCTGAAGAACAATGTCATCACTGAGATTCTCGCTAAGGCATAGGTTTTTTCTTCTGGCTGATTGAAGTGTACAGTGAAGTGATCTTGCCTCTGTACTTGGCACTGGTGAGGTTGCACCTTGATTACTGTGTTCAATTTTTGGCCCCTCACTACAAGAAGGAGATTGAATGACTCGAGCGTGTCCAGAGAAGGGCAGCGAAGCTGGTGCAGGGTCTGGAGCACAGGTCGTACGAGGAGCGGCTGAGGGAACTGGGGGTGTTTAGTCTGGAGAAGAGGAGGCTGAGGGGAGACCTCATCGCTCTCTACAGCTCCCTGAAAGGAGGTTGCAGAGAGCTGGGGATGAGTCTTTTTAACCAAGTAGTAAGTGATAAGACAAGAGGTAATGGCCTCAAGTTGCACCAGGGAAGGTTTATACTGGATATTAGGAAGCATTTCTTTGTTAGGCGTTAGAATGGGCTGCCCAGGGAGGTGGTGGAGTCACCATCCCTGGAAGCATTTAAGAGTCTTGTTGACATAGTGCTTAGGGATATGGTGTAGTTGAGAATGGTCAGTGTTAGATTAATGGTTGGACTAGATGATCTTCAAGGTCTTTTCCAACATAGACAATTCTGTGATTTTGTGATTCTGTGTGAACTGCAAAGACATTCCTTTTACAGTGACAAAATCTTGGATAAAAATTAATAAGCAGTGGATGACTGATCTGTCTCATGGTTGCCTAGAGAGTTAATGTGAACAGGTAAACACACTCAAAATTACTCATCATGTAATCCTAATGAAATCCTTCCTAAACCTTGTAAAAACATTCCCAAATCCTTCTAAATTAAGTCTGTTACTACAATTAATCCAGATAGTTGCACTGTTCAGGGAATGTGTGCTGGTTATGAATTGCTGGACTGCCATTGATTTTTGAAGGTCGTGCATGGTTGATATGGATACATAGTTAAACTATTTTTGTCAGTTTTCTCAAAACAAATAATGTCTTGAGTGCTGGGATCCTTTTATTGGTGAGAATTTCTTACTTTCCATTACAGAAAACATAGTATTGTAACTTTATTTTTTACAGCTGCAGTTACTGTAAAGATACAGATCAAGGAGGTTCTTTGGAAATTGCAGTAAAGTATCCATTTGAAATTATGAACTAAGTTGTGAATAAGAGTTTTAGTGTGGGAGCTTCTTGCATTTATATAATCATTGCAGCCACAATAAAATGCTACAACTTACGTACTTTTCTAATTGAACATGGAGTATGTGTTGAAAATGTAATTAGTGGATTAATGGATTGGAAGTAAAAGGGATGGTTGAAACTTAATAGTACCATCCTAATTTATACCAATGGAAAACTGGTCACAGATAAACATGCTCCTAGAGTTCCAAGTCATATGCTAAACAAGAAAGTAAATTTCTTATTTATAGGTTTAATACATTGTAATTTAAGTTGGACATGAGTTAGAGTAGGACAGATAGAGGAAGCAAAAAAACCCCCAAACCACTTAATTATATGTGCTATTTAAAAAAATTACTAATATTACAATATTGTTGTGATGTTACTAGGATTTCTGTGAGTAGTGATTGATAGTATAATGGATCCACCTGTTGATGACTGTTTGGCTGTAAGCAAGTTACTACTGTTTCAGAAAAAAATAGCTTATTATGTCTGTATCAATTCATGATTTCCCAAGAGACAAAAAACAAACAAACAAACAAAAACATCTTTGAAAATCTTGGCTAGTTTGACATGTTAGTTTTCAGCAGAGAAATATTTCCATTTTCAATCAGGAATGAGATGTGGATTGCTTTTAAACACTGAAAATCATGATTCTTTCCTAAGAGTGTACTGTATTAATCTCTTGGCCTTTGCTGGGGGGAGAAAAGAAAAAGCAGAACTAATCTATCTTAAATCTGAATTTTTCTTCTGTTCAGACCAAGGGGTTAAATCCACAAGAGGGAATTAGACTTGAAAGGAGAGAAGCAAACTATTCACACTTCCTAAAATGCAGTAATAATTGAGGTCCATCAACTATACTGTATTTGTAAGGTACTGGAAACTCTGAACTCCCTATCTAATCAGTGGCAAAAGGTAGGCACCTCACCAGACAGTGATTTAGAGCAGAGGCCTCATTAGGTCTTTCTCTCCATTAGCCACACAGGGAACAATACCAGTTCCTGCTATTGGATACCCTGCTGCGTAACTTCAAGCAGTCACCTATTTTCCTTATGCAGTGTAAGGGGAGAGTTATGTCTAAGAACATGATTCACTTGTACACTGAGCCAGGTACTGTCTGGAAGTGCCATGGATTTGCCTAGATGCCTCTCTGCAGTCTGGATTCATAGCAGTGACCTACCTCCTTTGGTTAGATATCCAAGAAAAGCAATTTTTTCAAAAAAAGATAATGTGGCAGCTTCTTTAAACTGCTATAGCAAGCTGTTGATACCTGGATAATCAGTGGTGCACTTTCCCCCTGGGAAGTGGAGAGCAATTGATCCTAGAGTTTCTAACTCCTGAGAAAGTATGCAGGAGACTAGAATAGACAGTGTTCTGAACTGAGGATTATCAGATCTCAGTTATCAGAGCGTTTTTACTTTGCATAATGGACTTTGCTCCATCTCTCTTATCAGAGTGTTTTTACTTTGCATAATGGACTTTGTTTTTAACTAGAGCAATGACTGTCACAAGATTGTTTAGATAAGTTTGGAGTTATCAAATCTAATTTTCAGCATCTGACTGCTGAATATAGCCACCTCAGACTTCATATTTTGTAATACAACTACCTCTGGAAGGATATTCTGATCTTAGGCTGTGATCTTGCCATTAATTGTAACATGAGCTTTTGAGAGTATGAATTTAATTTTGGCTTGTTGGGAGCAAATGTGCTACACTAATGGTGTAGTTATTAAATTATGTTATTAAGTATTCAGTATCCATCTATACCCACACTTTATTTATTTTTTATTGGAGATGTTTTGCTAGTGAAGAGATTCCTCTTCCTTTCTGCATTAGAGTACCTAATAACCCAATGATAATGGCAGTTCCTTTGGTGGCAGGAGATTAACAGTCCATATGCTGCTCCAAATCAGATCGAGTACTTGTGTGACTATTTTTAGCCAGTAGGAGAGAGACTTGCAGAGATCACTGCAGTATTCTCCTCACCATGTTCCTATTCAAGAGTTGACCTGGTAAACATGACAAGAAACTATGTCTCTTGGAGCAGACTCCGCAAGCAATATGTGCAGAGATAGTTTGTCAATTCCATCTACATAAAAGATATAAAGAAATGGTTATCTTCAAGTCTTGATGCTTGTGCACATACTAGGGACAGAAAACTGGCTACAGAAGAAATGTAACTTCCTGGGAACACAGGTATCTTCAAGGCTAGGTAGCACTGAATTTGAATGTGGGAAACCATATTTTTTGACTACTTATGTCTTGGTATCAGACCTCTGAGGTGAAACTATTACACACTAAGGTGGGTTTTGTTTGTTTGTTTGTTTTAGAAAGCAAAACTGGAGGAAAAAAAAATACATGGATTCCTTTGGAAATGTTCAGGATAGCACACAAATGATGATATTTCAAAGTTTTATAACCATATTAAGCAATATCAAGTTTCATTCCTGAATATTTCATTCCAAAATATTATGCCCAAAGAAGAAAACATCTTTTGCAGTTCTTAAATTGAGTAATATTGAAGAAATGAGTAATGCCCAGTCTAAATTCAGAAACAAAATGTTTGGAAAAATAATTGAAAAAATGTTGTTTTAAAAATACTGAAAATTATAGACTCCTTAAAGGCTTATTCCTCTCCCAGTTAAATCCTCTTCTTGCTTTTAGATACTGGAAGCCATCAGCATAGATGCTTCTACCCATTCACAATAGCATAATCTAATTTATAGTTGTAGTTTAACTTCATTTGGAGAAACAAGTTTGACTGCAATGTGCAACTGCCTCAGGGTGGGAACAGCAGATCTTACTGAAGCTGGTTATTCATGGCATAAGTACAGACAACCTTCCTAGGGATTTATGAACAGCACTCATAACTTGACACAGTTCAGTGCCAGTAGTTTTCCTTGCTTTGTTGATGGATATTGGCTCCTCCCAAATTAAGTAGAAGTTACTACATTCGTCTGGAGGAGAAAACATTTAAAACTTTCAGTAGTTTATTCAAAGGGTAAAGCCTTGAAGATATTTAAGAAAAAGTGTCCAGCAATGCCTATAGGCTAACTACGTGCTAAAACAGATGAAAGGAAAAAGGAGAAAATTGTTATCTGGAGAGGGACAGAAACATTCTTTGTTGCATTTATACATGGAGTGCTCTGATGTGTATTCTCTTACTCTGGATGTTTTACATTTAAGATTAACACCTCAAGGAAAAATAAGAGGATTTAGGACAAGGTGATCTCGGGATGCCATCTTTCCTTCAGGTTCAGATGTTGCACTTTAATGCTGTCCTGAAAAACATTACAATAATACTTTTTTAAAAGCATAGATAGTAGTATAAGATCCATAAAGCTCTAATAACAGACCAAAATAAGTGAGGTTTACTGGGCGAAATACAGTGAGGGCCATAGCAAAAACTCTCCTAGCAGATGCAAACAGTTTTTATTTCTCTGTTACACAAATAGTACGATTCGTAGTACCTTGCTGCAAGCCTTTATCAGCAGCACATGTATATGCAGCACTCCATTTTAATTAGCCTGAAGACTCAAGCCTTAGAAGGAATAGCAGGGGTCTCTAATTATCTTCACAAACTAGTGATCTGCTCAGAAAATGAGGAATGAATAAGCATTAAGCAGTCAGAGGCCAGTATTCAATCACAGAGAGAAGCAGGAGGAGTGGAAGATAAAGAAATGCAATTTTCACAGACTTGTCTAGGCCTTGAAAATTACTAAAAATAATCCTTCTTTAGTAAAGCATACCAATTCTAGACATAGAGATTTTTGGTTTATTCTTATCAGTGGTGTTGAATTAGATATTTTAGGGTAATGTTTTTCTTGTGTCTGTGCTGTATTTCTGATATTTTTGTTTTAAATGTATTTGTTTAGTCATCGATAGCATTTCTTGAATGACTCTTACAAGAATAATGTTTTTCAAGCATTGTTTATAATTTTTCAGTCCAAGTTCCAGGGAAATAAAGACTATTCTTTCCATCCCTTGAAAAAAATTTATGACATTGGGATTTAAATAATTTCTATTCACAAACTGGCCTTGAGTGAAGGATTATCTCTTTAGCAACTTTTGAATCAAAGCTGCATTATTGATACGAAGCTAAAAAGGCTTTGCAGTTCTTTATATAATTAAAAGCAACTGTTATGGAAATTTTTCAGAACAGCTGTTGTATTGGAAGAAAGGTTACACTCTTCTCTATGAGTAATCCCTTTAAATCTCTGACATGATTCATAGCTCCTCAAACAATGCCAGTAAATTAAACAAAACTGGATGCCTTCCATACATATATTTATTACTTGCACCCTATCAGCAAGTCATGTAAGAATGCAATCACAGAACTCAAACTGGCTAGTGAAAGAAATGTGAATGTGCATTTTTATGAACTTTATTTCTATTTTATTTTTTTTAAATACTAATTTTGACCAAAAGTGGTGTCCAGCTTCCTGATGAAGCCGTACTAGCACTGGCCCAAAAATGCTTGCAATTGCTGCTTTATTCTTGAACATCAGTCAAGGGTAACAGATTGGAAGGAAAGGACAGACCTTGCTGAGTTTGGTAAAGGCTAGAGACAGTTTTGAAGTGGGATAAAAAGCTTTAGCTGTTTATGAATTTCTGCCTTTCCTTGTGGAGAGTGGAAAAAGATTTTTCCTCCTGGCTGGAAGGAAGCATATCATTACTGCAGCTGAGGTTTTCATTTCATTCCTGGTTTTGAAGCCAGGGAGAGCTTTGGAAATGGGAGAAAGACCAGCTAAGATTTTATCTTTTTTTTTTTTTTTTTTTTTTTTTTTTTTTTTTTTCTTTCAAGGGGTAAGAAGTACTAGGGAGTAGAAGGAAGCAAAAAAGAGGACAAATGAACAAATATGTGCCTCAAAGACTGGAATTGGTTAATGACTTGCTAGGCTTTCAGAATGTCTAGATGTAGTGTATTTTGTAGACGTGAGGGAACTCAGAAACAAAGAAGCCTGGGCTTGTATAGAACCAAGAAGATGCTTTTTTTTTTTTTTTTTCCCGAAGTTCAGCTACTGGGGTGGAATAACCCCATGCAACAAATGCTGGCCTAGGGGCTGACTGGCAGGGAAGCAGGGTTGCAGGATGGATCTGCAGTCATCCTCTCGGTCAAATGGAAAATGAGCCGGCAGTGCACCCTTGTGGCAAAGAAGTCTAACGGCGTTCAGTGCTCCTTCGCATGGTATATAGCTCTCAGGTCAAGGGATTATTTTTGTTCAGTTAGCACACGTGAAGCCACATCCTGCCTGTTGTGTGTAGCTTTGGATTCCTCAGCACAGAAAGACATTGACAAGTCCAGCCAAGCTTCGCCAATATGTTTAGGGGACTGAAGCACCTGATGGACAGAAAGAAGCTGAGAGACCAGTGTTTGCTTAGCAGAAGAGAAGGGCAAAGTTTTTTTAACACTTCTCTGATTGCTGTCCTCACCTGCTTAAGGAAAGGGGAAGTTGTTAAGGATGCAGAAGCTCTTCTCAGAGACATGCAGCAAAAGGACAAGAGGCAGTGCAACACATTCAGGAAAGGAAAGTTTTACTATATAAGAAAAGCAAAAAATCCATGAAGATTGGTTAAGCATAGGAGTAGGTTATCCAGGGTGCATGTGAAAGAAACCTCTACCCTTGGAGAATACTCCTGGGGACAACCCTGGGGAACCTGGTCTCCTTTGACTATTGCCTTGTTTTGAGTGGGACATTGGACTAGGTAAACAACAGAGGTCTCTGCCAAAAACATTTCTGTGAGTCTAGGATCCACACCATTTGTCAGCCAGATTTCTCTCACTGTGTTTTTGAATGCTGCAGCCCTTGTTTATATTTTCCCCTCTGACAATGAAATACTGTATCTAAGAGGTGTTAGCAAAGAACTGTCAGTAAAGGGTTGCTGATTAAACTGCTATAGTAGTAAGAGGTGGGCTTCTGTGCAATAAAGTTTCTCATGATTTGTGAAGTGGGAAGAAGGTTGCTTTGGCAGCAGAGTTATTTGGCAGGGTATAACCTGATAGAAGCTGATGAGGGAGATGTTTGCCAGGAGTACTGGAAAGTTCAAAAAAGGACAAAACCTTTCTTTTGGATGCACTTTTTCAATTTAAGGATTGGCAACACTGCAGTACTAGGAATGATTTATTTATTTTGCCTTTGGAAATTTTGAACTGTCTTTACTGTATTTCAGCCTTTGCCTTCAGTTCCCTCATGCAGACTTCATAAATGGTGAGAATTTTAATAGAGTGTGGCCCATTACAGGCTACAGAGGGATGTTGAGAAAGTAGTTGTGAACTGTACCTGTTCTACCCATCTTAAGTCAGATCTAAGGAAAAGAGAAGCTGTGTAAAACAGTGAATAAAAGTGTCAGCACTGTAAAAGTCTTTAGACGCTGGAGTAACTAGGGAAAGATTAATGTTGGTTACCACTGAGTAGAATCAGATGGAGAAAAAAAACCTGTATAAAATAAACCAGACATCCTCTAACTGGACTTAAGAAGCACACTGGATGAGGATTTATAGGATTTGTATCTACAAACAGCATAAATAGTATCTGAATCATGAAAGTACACAGTGAGAAGCTGCCCAAAGACATAACCACCTACAGTAGTCATGGGTTTGAGCAAACTGCTGTCTTAAAAAGTAGGGCCCATGGACTCTTTTTGTAATACTGTTGAGCTTCCACTATGGCTCATAAGAGATTATATAAAATATTTACACAAATATAATAAAAATTGGTTTTATTCTATTTTATTCACAATGACCACTAAATGTCTAATTTTATATTTATTTTTTCCACAGGGGGAAAGACCTTGCTTTGACCATCTATAGGCTCATTTACCAGAAAGAAAAACTACCCCAGCAAGCTAATGACAGAAGAATGGATTCAAACCAGTACAAAAGAGTCAGTGATACCATGCAGGTGAGAACAGCATTACCTAGATCATAATCTGGGGGGAAAATTATCTTGAGAATCATCCATCTGTACAAGTCTCTGTCCAAAGTAACTTAAATACAGTTCAGCTACTGCTAAATAGATTTTGCCCTCAAAGATACAGAGGAAGCTGACTTCTCATAAGTCACTGTCAGCCTAATATGTTCTGGTTTGGGAGCACTTTAAGAAAAATAAGTTACTTTCTTCTAGGAGTTGAAGTTTTTGAGCCTTTCTTTTTTAAAAAAAAGAAAAACAACAAACCAAACCAAAACCAACAAACCAAACAAAACCAGAGTTTATATCTCTCTATCTCAGTTAATTTAGCAGGGCTTCTTTTCAAAAAGTAGCAATTTGCTTCTATGAATTGTATGTCATCTAGAGCATTTACAGTGATCTGGTGGTTGAACCATCTCTCAGGTGTCAGGAACCAAAAATTTTAGAGCTCTTCTCTAGAACCTTGTCAACAGTCTTTCGAGCTTGCAGCAAGAAGCAAATAAAGTCAGTGAAGTTTTTCAGTAATTGCTGTAATATGTTCCCTGTGGTTAACATAGCCAAGCAGGTGGACAGCTTCCTTTTACATCAGCTGTATCATCCAAACAGTCTCCAAACAAAGGGTATGATGAATTATGTTGTGAGGAGAGGTGTCTGCCAAGTCACCATGGGATTACTGTTAGAACCGGTCTTATTTAACATCTTCATTAATGATCTGGAAGAGGGAGTAAGCAGACCATTAATTAAATTGGCAGATATTACACAGAAATAATTCTAACATCCTAGCTAGACTAGAAGCAAAGCCAGACTAAAACCAACGATGAATGTTAAGAAAATAGGAGTAATTTGGGAAAACAGTTTCTCTTTGCCTGCAGCTATATCTGGGTCATTTTACAGATTGTGATTGCATGCACATTTGTATCATCTGCACATTTAAACACTCTTTATTTTACAATTAAGCACTCAGCAGCTTGAGAGAACTGATACATAACGTACAGCATTTCCTTGTTTATAGCAGGGATAAGGGGGTAAGGTAGTAGAAACAGTATGTTTTGGTTTCTTACTTGATCAAAAGAGTGTGCTACAGCATATCTTTAGACAAAGTTTAAGTGATCCTGTCTACCCTGCATGTTTACTTGTCAACATCAGGATACCTTTTATCAGTACAGTAATTTTTGTCCATTCCTAAAACACTGAAGTGAACAGGACCAAGAGTAACATTTGATAGGCCCCCTTACAGACACCCCAACTTGATACTCATAACTTTACTTTTTTAGATCTTTCAGGTGGTTTAATTTACATTTTTACAAGTAGCTTTTATTCAGAATTGCATGTGGCCTAATAATGTCACCAAACTTGTTTGATTATAAGATTTTCTAAAATAATGTTTTCTGGGAATCAATTTTCCTTTAATTCCTCACTGAATTAATGTTGTATCAGTATTTTCATGATTTTGATAGGATTCCATATCTATCCATGCTGCAATCACCACTACAGTCAAGTTTCCCTTTTAAAATTTATTTTTAAGAGAAAAATGAAAGTCATTGTTATATGCCAATTTTATACAAGATCTTGTACACAAAAGAATAGCTGTGATCAGCAGCTCTAAAAATCAGGCACATACAATCAACCAACACAGAATACAAATCTGCTTGATTTTTCAAAGCTTGTGAATGTATTTTGTGTGTAATGTTCTGTATAGACTGGGTACAAATAGAGTGCGTTCCCTATCTATGTCAGTGAGACAGACCTGTCTAGGCCGCAGTAATGTGGGCTGCATGCATTTTCTTCGGAAAAGCTAGTTGTTTCTGTCAATTGTGGATAAATCCGCACAGCATGGGTTAAGTTGGAATAAGCAGCGTATCTGTAGGACACAATATTGCAGTTCTTGTGGTGCTTGGAAGTCTAGTTTAGTTCTACTTGCAAGCATAGGAAGCAGGCTCCTGATACAGCAGCGCTCTCAGGAGGAAGCTGGCAATATAGCAGAATCCAAGTCAAAAAAAGTATTACTGCAAGTACATCTGTCAAACCATGGGGATGCAGGAGAAAATGAGGTGGTGACAGGTTGGGCAGAAAGAGAAATAGTATAATATGAAGTGAGTTAATGATGCCAGCAGTTTTTAGCAGTTGAGAAGGTAAGGGCTGCAAAGGCAAGGTGGCACTCTATGATTTATGTACAAGAAGTACGCAAGGTGATATTTTTTGAAGTGTATGTTTTAAGCTGCTAGGCTAAGTTCAGATGTTCAATTTCACTGTTTAGGATATAATTATGAAAACTGTTATTCAGTTATAAAAAATGGTTATTAGTGATTTGCTATCTCTTGTGTTCCAGTTCAAATGAGATGACTTGCTATTAAGAAATATTTATTGAGAATCAAAGGTTTTGTTTTTCTTATGCTGGTTATATGCTAAAAAATGTCCATTAATTTCAAGTGAATTATAACTCCTGTCTTACCCTATTAAAAATAAAAATGTTTAACTTAATTAAAAATACTTATTATAAAGTTAAATGTTTAAAAGAAGTCATTTGTACTCACCCAAGATGCCTGTTATTTTCATCCCACTTGTAAGAAAATTTAAAATGTGCTGGATAGCAAAACTCAATCATGCTATTCCAGGCACCTGACTTATTATTCATACTAACAGGATAAATACTTTAGTATTTAGGAAATTACTTCATTAGGAAATGTAAAGCAGCAGTAAACTTGTATTGAACTGTGTTATTTTCTTTATGAAAATCAGTGAAAATTGAAGAGAGATAAACTTTGACAAAAAGCTGCAATATAACTATAAAAATCTTCTAATAATGTGAAAAATCAAGTTGTTTCTCACTTTTCCTTGGCAAGAATTTCTTTTCAGTGTTTGTTTGCTGCAGTTAGTTTCAGGTATTTTTTTTGCAAAAATGAGCGTACTTCATTGCTGTTATATATACAATGTTTGTTTTTTCAGTTGGGCAAGTATTGTTGAGAGGAAGTGTTATAGGTGCAAAATATTATTAGTGTGACCTAGATTTGAAGACTTCTAAAAATAAATTAAAGAAGATAAAACAAATAGATCTGGGTATTGTGTTAAAACAATGTTTACTTGAACATCCATATTTCCAGGCTTATCTAGTATCTCAAACTATTATTTTCTTGGTAATCACAGTCCTAGGTATAAGCTGCTAAAGCTATCACTTCAGGTGCTCACTTCTTCCTCTAGAATAAGTTTCATATCTCTTCTTGAAACGTGCCTAAACAATGTTTAATGATGAAACGTGAAGCTAAGGAAAGAACCTATCCAGAGGGAGTATTATTCGGTGCATTGTATATTAGGGGACATTTTAAAATAATAAATAACAGCTGTCAAAGGAAGCTTGTTGTAGTAAGCTTGCAATAAATAATAATAAGTGCTCTTGGAGCGCAGCAGTTGAAATTTTCAATAAGTAAGCAAGTGGTCAGGTCAGCTTGTAGTACAGTACTCACTGGTCACTGTGAAGATAGTGGCTTTTAAAATGGCAAAGAAAATGGGATGTGCATCCATCAGTGTATGAATGATGTGCTGACAGAACCTTAATTATGTCATGAACACAAGAATGCTGTAATACAACTTCCATAAGGGACTCAAGGCCATAAATATATTTTACCAGCTGCTGTGTGGAAGGAAAACCTATTGCAAGAATTTGTTTTTTATGGGACTTCCAAAGAGGTGTTGATCATGAATTCTCAAGATCATGGTAACCAGAGAGGGCTAAGCATCTATTTGGTATAGGAAACATCTGTTAAATAATTTCTCCTGAGTCTCATCAGTAGTTGGCAAGTCTCATTGCTTTAGCAATGTTTTCATTATTGCTGTGTCTATAAAACAGTATAAGTTTGTACTACTGGTCTTTTTTGTCTTTGCAGTGCAAACTAATAACAGGTATTTTAATTCCAACTTCTTCTTAGAAGTTGGAACAATATATGAAATAAAATAATTTAGTGCTTTTCATCTACATAGTCCTATATTGGAAATTTCAGGTTTTGTGCTAATATAAATCACTGAGTATGAAAATAACCTATATCTAATCTATGAGCTACACATTAGCTCTGTTTCAAAATCAAGACCTAGTTACTTTGGAAATGAAGAAGTAGCTATGTCTTTTACTGTGTTAGTCTAAGAGTAGATGTAACATTACGTGTACTCACTTTTCTTTATTCTGTACACAGAAAAGACAGGTTGTCTAATGAGCATCTATTTGAACCTAATAATCTAATCACACTAATCTTAGAAGAGAAAGCTACCGAGGTAAAATAAGACAGCTTGTCCTAGGAATTAGTATGCCATGCCAAATAGTCTATTTATCTATTATTTTAAAGGAACTGATAATAGCCAACATCAAATATTCCAGCAGAGTTGAGACAGGTTGTGCAGTGGGAGCATCTTTTTAAAAAAAAAAAAAAAAAAAAAAAAAAAAATCAGTTAGGCTGATGAGGCTGATGCTGAAATTACCTTTTCACATTTCCTGATACCTCTTTAAAATTATCAGTGCTAGCAAACTCAGACTTAAAAAATTTAATACATAGATTATTATTTTTTGTGATGAATTTGAGGTCACTTTACCTTTAGGTCATTTTAAAGTAATCTATAGTTTTCTACACAAACCTCATGAACAAAGGAGATGCTTTACGGTAAAGCCTGTAAAGCATACCCTCTTGACTTGAAGAGGGGCAGGTCTCTCATGAAGACTATAAGGGTGTAGTGAAGCTGTGCAGGGAGAACAGCAGGAGAGCCAAAGCACAGCTAGAGCTCAACCTGGCTACAGCTGTTAAAGTTAATAAAAAAATGTTTCTATAAAATCATTAACACTAAAAGAAGGATTAGGGAAAATCTTCCTCCTTTATTGGATAAAGAGGGAAACATAGTAACAAAGGATGAGGAAAGACTGGGGTGCTCAACTTTGCCTCAGTCTTCAGCAGCAGAACTGGCTGTTCCCTGGACACCCAGCCTCAGGAGCTGGGAGATGGGGAGGGGAAGCAGACTGAGGTCAGCACAGTTGAAGAGGAGGTGGTCAGAGACCTGCTGCACCACTTGGATGCACACAAGTCTGTGGGACCAGATGGGTTACACCCAAGGGTGCTGAGGGAGTTGGCAGATGTGCTCGCCAAGCCCCTGTCCATGATTTACCTGAAGTCATGGCTAACTGGGGAGGTCCCATTGGGCTGGAGGGTGGCAAATGTGACACCCATTCTACAAGAGAGACAGAAAGGAGGATCCAGGAAACTATAGACCTGTCAGTCTAACCTCGGTGCCAGGGAAGGTCATGGAGCAGGTCATCTCAAGTGCCATAAAAAGTCATATAATGGACAACCAGGGGATCAGGCCCAGTCAGCATGGGTTTATGAAACGCAGGTCCTGCCTGACAAACCTGATCTCCTTCTATGACAAGATGACCTGACTGTTGGACTGTTGGACTGTTGGAAATCTACCTGGATTTTCAAAAAGTATTTGACACAGTTCCCCATAGAATTCTCCTAGAAAATCTGGTTGCTCATGGCCTGGATGAGCAAACAGTCTGCTGGGTCAAGCACTGGCTGGATGGACGGTCCCAGAGAGTGGTGGTCAATGGAGTTAAATCCAGCTGGCGGCTGGTCACAAGTGGTGTTCCCAAGGGCTCAGTGTTGGGGCCATTTCTGTTCAACATCTTTATTGATGATCTTGATAAGGACATAGAGTGTATCATCAGTAAATTCGCAGATTACACCAAGTTAAGCGGGAGTGTTGATCTGCATGAAGATAGGGTGGCTCTACAGAGAGACTTGTATAGATTGGATCGGTGGGCCAGCATTAACAGGATGAGCTTCAACAAGGGCAAGTGCCAGGTCCTGCACTTGGGCCACAACAACCCCCTGCATGGCTACAGGCTTGGGAAGGTGTGGCTGGAGCTGTCTGGAAGAAAAGGATCTGGGGGTTCTAATTGACAGGCAGCTGCACATGAGCCGGCAGTGTGCCCAGGTGGCCAAGAAAGCCAACGGCATCCTGGCCTGTATTAGAAATAGTGTGACCAGCAGAAGTAGGGAGGTGATAGTCCCCCTGTACTCTGCTCTGGTGAGGCCACACCTGGAGTATTGTGTCCAGATTTGGGCACTTCAATATGAGAGAGATATCAAGGTGCTGGAGCGAGTGCAGAGGAGGGCAACGAAGCTGGTCAAGGGTCTGGAGAACAGATCCTATGAGGAGCGATTTTGAAGAAGCTGGGACTCTTTAGTTTGAGAAGGAGAAGGCTACAGGGAGACCTCATCACTGTTTACAATTACCTGAAAGGACACTGTAGAGAGGTTGGTGCTGGTCTCTTCTCACAGATGATTAGTGACAGAACAAGAGGGAATGGCTTTAAACTGCAACAGGGGAGGTTCAGACTGGGCATTAGGAAAAAAAAAATTCAGAGAAAGTGTGGTCAGACAGTTGAATAGATCTGCCCAGGGAGGTGGTGGAGTCACTATCCCTGCATGTGTTTAAGGGTCATTTGGATGTGGTGTTGGAGGATATGGTGTAGGGGAGAATGTTGTAGAGTAGGGCTGATGGTTGGACTCGATGATCTTTTCCAACCCGAATGATTCAGATTCTGATTCTGTGTCTGGTGGTGCTTTGGCTGTGCCAATCTGCTGAATAAGGTCTGGGCACACATACATACTCACTTAATCTTTATAAAGAGCTACATATTTTCATCAAACAAAAGGAAAAGATTCATGCGCAGATGTTGGTGGACAAAATATTTGGCCACTATACTTCTGTTTCATCCTATTTAAACAGTGTTTGAAGAAAATGCTCTTTTGATGTTTAGAACATCTAGAACATGCATTACAGATCATGCACCACACCGTTAAACTTTCCTGTCAAAGACACCACTTTCACTTATCCATTCTCTATTTACAAATCTTCACCAGACTAATAAACACAGCAGAGCCAAAGGTAGACATTTTTCTTAGAAAAGGAACAGGGTTGAAGGGACGGTGGGATCTTGACTAAGAGATGAGTGATAAAAGTTAACGTGATCAGAATTTTCATCATGGTGCATGATCTGTTTGTATAACAGTTGTGATAACATTGAATAAAGGGAAATACAGTATTATTTTGCATTCATTTCCTTGCTTTTATTGGTTTGCCATAACATCTGATACATCTAGCAATATTCTAATTGCTTTACATCTATGAAAATATATTTTAATATTCTGTCTAGTGTAACAGTATTTTCATTAAATGTATGTTTTTTCTGTGCTGATATCACATCATTGCTGTCTTGTGGTGGAGAGTTCAACACATTCATTATGTGCTTTCTGATACTATTCTCTTTTAACTTCAAGTCTGTTTTTCAGTTTTCTTGAATGGCTCCTTGCTCTTATATTATGGACGAGGATAAATAGATGTTCACATTTACCTCTTCAGTTTCAATTTAGATTCATTGCTTTCCAGAAATTATGAGCAGACACAAATAATTTAATCTAGAACTGAAAGGTTTTGGAGAAATGAATTTAAAATATACATATGTGAATGCATTCTTGTCTTCCCTACAGCTTATCAAATTTCAGGAGCATGACTAGACCTCCAGTTGACCTCACTGTTTATTCCCTGATACTTCCTCTTCTTTTTGTCTCATTTTCTACTCGTCACTGTCCTCCATTCCTCAGTAATTCTTTTTTATGCATTAGATCTTAACAAACAAATATGTACTTTTGACTACATATGGAATATCATCACCTTTATTGGTATGCTGTGCTGTTTCTAATAGTCTGTTCCTTTAGAATTACTTTAATCTGACTTTTGCCTCTCAAAAAAAACCCCAAACACAATGAACATACCCAGATGAGTATTTCTTAATACAAGAAAGTTCAGTGCAGTTACACAGTGCTTGTCTTTGTTAATAACTGGACCAAAATCAGTATTCCTAAAGTAGTGAATAGTATCTTCATATCTAACATGTAAGGTTTTTGTTGCTCCTGCAACTAAATTGCAACTCCATGGTCACTGATGTATGCAATGGACCTGGCAAATACAAGTAGCTGTCTGGGTGTAGTTGTGCCTGAATTCTTATAGGTAGGAAAATAACTTAAGCACTCATGCTTTTTCTGTAGTGCCAGATGTAAAAGTCAAAAAGGATTAGTGTTAACATAGGAACCCTAACTGTACCATTAAAGACATATCAACTGCTGTGAAATATCTGATGAATTTGTTCCAAATCTGAGTTAAAATAACTCTGGTAGAGGAAGGGAATGACGAGACTTCAGAAATTATCAAAATTATAAAAATGACAAAAACTTCAAAAAAAAAGAAAAAAGAGGCAGGCATACAGTGACAGGTGTCATCTTTGGATCCGGAGTACTTTTACAGTCATCTGACTTGCGAATTTCTCCCATATATTACTATCAAAGAGAGGATGAAACAGCTTAGCTTCAAGGCAATGCCAAAACCCTTTACATCTAACTCCAAGCACCTGCCTCTCTTCAGAAAGAAAATCTATTCATCTGGCAGTCTCCAGCTTGAAACTGGCAGTTCCCAGGCACTATTTGCCAGGTACAATTACGTCAGTTGACACAAGACATTAGGCTCACTGTTAAGCCATCACAGAGGTCTAGGGAAGAACTAAGTTCCCTAGTTTTAAGAGTTAGTACTTTGGATTTCTTTAAATGCTGACGTTAATATTGCAGAAAGATTCATAGCTGGTGGTTCTGATGTCTGAAATCTTCTAGAATCCATCAAAGTCCATAGCAGAAGATCCTCCTTAAAGCAATTATGATTTGTTAAGCCTGAATTCAAATGATGTCATACATTCATCAGTAGATTCCCAGATCATGTACAGAGGCATTGAGATAGACAATGCTAGAAAAACAGGAAAGCTTTTCTTGCTAGACAAGACAGAAAAACAACAAAGAGTGAGTGTTTACTGAATGCTATTTTACTATGCATTAGAGCAGACCAGAAGTAGGTACATGGGCAGTTACCACATCTCCGTATCTCAGGTGTAGTAACTAACAACTGAGAAGTGGCTATCTCCAACAGAATATTCACAGATTATTAGCTTTTCTGAAACCGTTTTGAGAAAGGAGTGTTGTGTTTAGTGTTTAACAGTACTTAACCTGTTAAAAAAGAATGATTCAATTTGTTGTCCACAGAGTACTTAATGCAGTATAGCTAGACTCATAAGATTAGCTCACAAAAGGAAAAAAAGGGGTCAAATATATTGTTTGCAGTAAATAGATCCTAAGTGTACCGCCTTTGACTTTATTAGGCATACACTAGGGATGAACTTGGCTCTCTCTTTCTCTGGTTGATACTAACCTCCAGTTGCTGATGCCATTATTAAGTTAATTGTTTGGATCATCAATCTGTGTCAACAAAGCTTTCAGAGTGCTTGATGAGATTTCAGGCATCAAGCTGTGAGGCATTAAAAAATGATGAATTTACATCCAGGTAAAATGATGCCCTTCAGCTATAATAATCACTACTTTGTTTACAAATGGGCATTCATCATGAGACATGGCATGCACAGACATTTTTGAAGGGGAAAGGCATTAGCACAGTAAATGATCTTTGCAACTAAAGCTGAATACACAGCAAAGTGAATAAGGAGAGCATGTCAAATTATCTTTTCAAAACGGAATTATGAATGCAAATTCACACTGTTGTTGCCTGACCCATATTTAAATACTAACAAAAGATACAATTCAGTATTAAGATGTCCTTTTTCCGTAGAGGCAAACAACACAATATACTTCATCTAGAAGTTTCATTATTCAATAGAAATTCTCAGTATACACTTTTAGATCCTGGATTAAATGCCTAATCTTTTGCTCAAAATGAAAGACTACTTCCTCTAACGGGCAGCAGGTGCCAGTGGACCACCTCCCACCATTATGGCAGCCATGGAAGATTCAACTATGTTAGCTGTCCCTCTGCATGCTGCTTCTGCTGTTGGTTAGAAAGACTGATATCATTTTGTTAGGCCTGTCAGCCCAAATAACTTTATTTAGTAAATAACTTTAGTAAATTTAGTGTAATTAGTTAGTCTCACAGAGGCAGTGAAGATAGTACTGCACAGGCTCAAGCAGCCAGAAAACGTGCACAGAATTGCCAGAGGTCTGATATTGTGATTGCCAGCAAATTACTAATACTGGACAGATTATAGTTATCAGAAGTATGCCCACCTGTCTTGTAATCAAACTTGTATCGTGATTTACAGCTCTGTATTTGGATTCTAATTTATTAGTGTTACAACTTGAGAGTCATCAGTACTGTCTAGAGAAGTATTTTCCATGCCATAATGTCTAGTTGTCCAGAAAACCCACTATATTGGTATTTTACAGTGCAGTATTCAGAAAAGAACCAACATTCAGTACTGGGGACATGTCAACACAAAGAGTCCCACCAGACATGTATTAATACCTCAGAAATAAACTGTTGCTGTGAAGATCTGGATAAAACATTTGTTAATTCTAAAAGCACCCAGCATCTCACAGTCTGTTCTTTGGGAGAGGAATATGCTGTACAAAATGCAAGCATGGCAAAAGTCTGTAATCAGATGATCCAAGATGGTTACTGTCATTCTTATGATTAAATCCTGAGACTCCTGAAGCGACCTTTTTAGGATGCCCTGTCTGAAAGTCCTTAGAGTAGTCTTGGAGGATCTCTTCATCAATTAGGTTGCAATTGTCTCAACACCACAGGTTGACAGGAAAACAGTGCCCTGGTCAAAGTGATGCATTTTGATGGAAATTTTGGTGTTGAGGCAATAAGTACATCCACTAGATAACCAGTGTTTCTGAAGTTAAGGAAAACTTGTTTTTTCCTCAGGCTATGAGGAAGGAATATGTGAAGTCTTTGTGCTACTAGCATTCATTGTTCACCTTTTTGTGTGCAAAATGCTTGTCAGCCTAGCCACTGAGTAGGAGGAAACCTTAAAATAAACAGTTAAGACTTTAATACTTTTAACATGTTAGTTACCTATAACATTAATCACATCAATCCCAGGGCTTGTTAAATTTAAAATAGAACTGACACACACCTCAAGATAGAAGGTAATTTTCCACCTTATATTTGAAACGTGCTGGCAAAAGTTTGTTTCTGAAAGGGTGGGTGAGGGATGGCTTTGTCTTATTTAGAAAGAGCAATGAAGTTTGGCATCATTTTATATAGCTTCAAGGCAGTAAGTAATATTTACAGTGACTATATGTTAACAGTACTCACTATCATCATGCATTATTGATTCTTTTTCATGAAGAAAATAATTTTTTTCCCCTTAGTTATGGAGATGCCTGCCAACATTCTGTGAAAAATTACAAATAGCTCTAGGAATTGTTTACATGAGGCAGGAGTATCCTTGCAAAGATAGGCTGGAAATGTTGTAACAGTTCTCATTTTGACAGTGCATCACTAAAGAATCACCTTTGTGTTCAGAATTTTAATTTACAAACACAAATAGTTGCAGTTCATTTGGCTGAAGCAATTACTGTTTGTCTGCCTGGCATTCTCTTGGAGATTATTGCTTCTGCAGTAGGAGCAACCACACAGGAAACAAGTTCTAACATCTGCCATTTACTACCCAGGATATTAAAGCAACCCTAAGCAGCATCAGTATAATTTGGTATGGTGATCTGGATGAGATGGTGAACCATCTGTGATGGTTCAGGAGTTGTTCCTGCTGTGGGAGCAGAAGCTTTCAACAGAGACGCAGGGAAGACAGCCGAGAATGGTGAATTCTAATGTCATCTGATGGTAGCAATAATAATGAGCCTCTGCTCAGATGTTTCTTATTAGCCTGGTTTAATTTACTTTCAAGCAGAAGTGTTTGTCAGAAATTAGGCATGCCTCATCTGAAATTCTAGCCCTGTACCTTCAATGGGCCTTTACTACCAACTCATTTAGTATAACAATCTTACATTTTTTAGCCTGTAATTCTGTATAATTTTTCTAAAAAAACTCTTTCAATGTAGTACTGAGAACTCTAATTTTTCAAATAATTTTATTTGTTATATGTATCATTCATATTCACAGTAAGACTTGTAAAATATAGAACAAATGTATCTGTAGCACAGTACAGCAAAGTAATGCATCTGGAGTTACACAGAGGGAGCTCTTGCTTCGTTTTTCCAATGCAATAATGCAATAAATATTTCTGAATAATGACACATTCTGAGTCAGAATGAAGACTATTTGCTATAGGCTCAAGCAATAGAACCCAACAATACTGTGGCATTTGCTGCCTTTCTCATTTATCTGATACAGAATAATTAATTTTCCTTAAAATGCAGTTGTTTTCAGCTGCTATTTGTTTCATATACGAAAGTTAAAAGAATAAACTGAGTGACATCACAATCCCCTGTTGCTCAAAGAAGAAATTTCTCATTGTAGGGTGTATAAAATAAGAACAGTAACCCTACGAAATTATCTGTGGAAGAATTAATACTTGTCATGAACCTTGTGTAGTTTGGTTCCTCCCTTTATCTTGGATTTGTAACTACGTATTTGGTTCCCATCATTGTTAACCTGTTATTTAATCTGCACATGCAGTTCAAAACCTTTCATCTGTTCAGTGTGCTCGTTTGTTTCAATTTTCCTTTTCCTGGAGCTGTTTGCTTTTCAGAGAATGTTTGAAGTCTAGCTGCTAAACAAACACCAGAAAGAATGAGGCTTCCTTCCCTGTTACTTATATGGGAACTTTAAAATTCATTTTTATCACAGATAGTGAAAGCATTTTCTTTTGTAGGGAATCAGAGAGAACATGCTTCATAGGCCCTTAGGGTGGCAGACAGAGTTCTGTGCAGGAAAAAAGAGCAACTTGAGCCAGAATCTTACGTCGCATGTACTAACAAAACGAATTACTCTTATGGGTGAGATTTGCTAAATGTAGCTGACCTCTCTTCTGTACCAATTTTCTACCTGGCATTGTATTCATCTTATAGTTGTTTACAGTCTACAAGCTAGACAAAGAAATATTTGTAAAAGTTATTAGTTACACAGCATTTTTTTTAAGAAAATTACACCTGCCAAATGCAGCATATCTCATGAAATCATATTGTATAATATTTACAAATTTTGACATATTTTACAATTTAGTGTGCTGGGTTTTTTTTCATTTGATATGCTAGAATAGTTATATGAACTGGCTGTCAGTCATGAGGGGCTAAATAAGCTGCTTGTTCAGACAGGATGCTCTAGTAAGTTCTGCTAACTGTGTCTTGAGGTGCAGGTGCATAGCATTCTCTCACATCCTCATTCTCCCTGAGTTATTCCAATAAATCTGTAGAGCATAAAGGGTTTAACACACACCTAGAATAAATTAAGGTAATCTCAGTAAGGTCATTGAAGCTTTTGTTTATAGTGGTAGAAGTCTGTTGCAAAATCTTTTGAAATAAGAGAATTTTTGTCATGTTAATTAGGAAGTAGATTCACTACACTACAAGTTTACGTAAGTTTACAGTAAAGATGTCTGTACTTGCATATCTCTTTAAAATATTTTATGGGTCTGCAAGTAGGTGTTTACTATAATAGACAATTTGAAGATCCAGCAGCATCAGTAAAGCAGAATCAGTGGTAGACATCAATGCTGTTGAAGGTCAAATGCTGTTCACTGATAGCCAGTCGCTGAAGAGGCTCTTTTAGACGTTTGCCTGAGAAAGTGTCTTCATATTTTGGGAACAAGATCCCAGTACTCCTGGGCCACCTAATTTCAGAGTATCCCAGGACAGGGAGACAGAGTCACCTCATCCAGTTCCTTGTTTGGGGTTTTTTTGAGGGCTGCAACATATTGTGGTTTGGAAAGCAATTCTTTGGAGTCTGGTTATAAGGTCCTGTTCTTTGTAAGCTCTGAGGAAGGATGTTTTGGCCTGGGAAACAGTAAAGCATGTGTCTAGCTTTTAGCAGGAATAAAATATGTGTCCCCTGACTCAGTCCCCAAATTCTACTGCTCTTCCTCTCTTACATAAATCAAAGACAGATTTCTTCCTACTTGTTCCTTTCAGGTGGCCTGCTCTGTTCCCCTGTGGTCTTAAACTCTGTGGAGTCCAGGTTAGGGTTGTAGATTCTCTTTAAGGCACAGGTTCATACAACCTGTCAGGTGATGAAGAAACCCTGCATGTGAGGCATTACCTCTGCAGGACATGGGTCAGCATGTGATGAAGGCAGGAAAACGTCCTTTTTGATGTAGATACTTAAGCGGGGCCAGCCCTATGAAGGCAGATACAGGGCACTCTCCCTCATGAAGGCTCTCAGCTTCCAGGATGTAGAAGGGCCCTGGGAGGACAATATAGACATCGGCTAATGCAGAAGTAGTTCTCTGGCTCACGATTTCCACCACTTTTGCTACAAGTCACTGGTAGGGTAAGGTAGAGCTCGTTATGTATAATGAGGTTGTAGAATAGCTGTGGTGTAGAAAGATTAGAACTGGAACAAATCCTAGAAGGTCTGCTATGTGAATGCAGGAAGGACACTTTATGCAGAGGTTTTTATAGGGATACCTGCTCTAGAATGACCCGCGGGAGTGGTGCAGACATAATCTTTATCACCAAGTAAAAGGGAAAATATCAGGGATAAAATTATTGTACTTCTTCTGTATTGTATTATTCCTAAAAAATATTTTAAGAAAAGTAATCTGTTAAATTGTATTCTTGGAAAATGTGGGATTTCTTATTTGGTCAATTGTAAATGTGGAAGGCAAAAACGGTGATAAAAAATGAAAGCTTTCTTGCAATTTTTAATTTTTGTCACAGTGAGATTTCCAGTTGGTAAAAAGTTTAGCAACATTTCAACCAATGCTACAAAATTTCTGGGTTTAGCTGAGTCCAAACATGCTGTTCTCCAAACGGTTTTTACATTTTGCAGTGAGTTTGCTGTAAGCTTTTGTATTAGTGTGGGCTAGGTGATCTGTCAAAAAAACCCCAACCCTTTATCAAAATACCACTAAAAGAAAAACTGAAGTATTGTAGCCAATATATTTTACAGCTGTATGCTGATATGCATAGATACTTGTAATCAACATGGATTCATTTCTAGAGTCTCATTACTAAAATTCTTCTGAAAGAAACACAAGGTTGTCTTTTGTTTATGTTATATTTATTATCTAGTAATTATTATTAATATTATAATCCATCCTTATTTTTTGCTACTGTATACTGTAAATTGAGTTTCCCTGAGTGCAGCCTATATGTATTACTGTAAGAAGATAATATTAGTTTGTAGGGGATGAAGCTAATAACATTATTACTGAAGGAAAAAATAATTGATGCTTTCTGCTTTCTGGAACTTGAAGATCTCAGAGATAATATTTTTTGACCAATTGTCACTGATTTGCCTGGCTAAACAATCCAAAATCCTACATCTCTGTCCTGTAATAATGACATTTTATAATCATGCAATCCACAGTGTTTGATCCCAAAGGAGAGAAAACTCATATTTTTCTACATACCTTTACTGATGATTGTCTTGAATATACACATACACACACACACACACACACACACACACGTATGTTTTACAATGTTTTTGCATTAACAGTGTAACCTTTTCAATGCTTGTATTTACGGTGCCTGTTTTGAGGATCATAACAGGAGTCATTGAGTTGTGGGTACCACGAGTCTTAACTCTGACAGTTTTTGTTTCAGCTTTTGCATATTCTCTCGTGTATTTACTAGCTTACATAAAGAATAAAACACAGAATGCTGGATTGAGGTATTTCTGATTATCCCAAGGTATTGCTTTCATTCTGTTTAAAATTCCAGCTATCTATACAGAATATTTTGGTAAATCTGTCTTATTTGATGCATATGTACTCAGAGTAGCAAAGCCCAAAAGATTCAAAATAGAAATTCATGCTGGGAGTGGCAAGTGAAATAAGAATGTTCCTCAGTATAGAAAAGGGATAGAAAGGATCATGCTAGAGAAATGACATTTTGAAGCATAACTTTTATTCACTGCTGATCAAGTTGCACTGCAACAATAGGTCTTGAAAAGCTCAGAAATAGCTGATGTCAAATCACACTTTCATGAGAGTTCTTGTCATGAAGCAGACATGTCTTATGAAATTTCTTTAGAATAGCCAATGAATTGTCATACAAACATTGCAGATGAAAAAGAGTGATAATTTGAGCAACTTCTGTATAACTAATAATGACAAGTTAACAGCCACATGAAAATATTGTCACTATGATTTGATTTAGTGAACCTAATTGTATAATCTTGTTTTACATGCTGAATTTAATTTTCATTGATGAACATTTTGTAAATTAGTGCAACTTTTACAGTCAGTAAAAAATGAAAAAAAAAAAAATCCAAAAAAGTAGGCTCATATTCATAAAAGATATTTTAAAAAAAATCTGTTACATACCCAATGCCCTAACACTTAACTTATTCAAAACTGAACAATGACTGGAATCTATCCAAATGCAGACAAATGCTAAATACTGCCAGTATACTGCCAGTATAAAACCAGTCTCTCTTGCTAGTATTCAGTGTCCCTAGGGGAGTAGTGACCCGTACATTGCCATCCATAATAGCTACTTTCCCAGGAGCAGAGGGGAAGAGAATGTTTGTACAACCAACTTTGGTAAGTTGAATTGCTTTTTCATCATATTTTATTGTGGTTTAGTGGCAATCAATGGACATGGAGAGAGGACTGTCTGGCTAATTGAGATTTCAGAGGCAGAGGAATCAGTCAGAGCAAGTGTTAAGTCTCTATTCATCTGTTATGCTACTTTATTTTCTAGTTTGCTTTTATATTGCCTTTTCTCTCCAGCAGTGAGTTTCTTATTGTTCGTTTGATTTTGCTGTAACTTACAACTCTTTTATCAACTTATTTGGGGTATCATTACGCAGCTCAGTTTGAATTTGGTCTTTTTGAGCACTAAAATATGAGTTCTTACCACAACTGTCCAAGAGCCAAGATTGTATATGGGAGACAAAGAAGAAAAGGAGTCCAGGAAGTCTTAAATTAGGATTTTCCCCATCTCAAACAAGGCCTACAAGACACAAATACCCCCACAGTTCTTAGCAGAGGAGGATGTTTCTGATAGCAATCATCTGATTCAGACAAATTCTTAAATAAGGGTAAGGATAAGCAACATAACTCATTAAATAAGTAGTCTTCCCCTTTGACACAAGTTCCACATTTTCTCCAGAGTTTATGACCATGGGAAAGGAAGTACAAATGTTCCTAGACTTTTATGGGCCAGACAGGCAGAATCTGAGCTATTCCAGAGGATCCTTATCTTCCTTTTCCATGTCACAGTTCTGTCCTGTAGTTCATGAAGACAAAGAGCTATTCACAGCATGTCTAGAAAAATTCAAGAGTTGAAGAAAATCCCATGCACTATGGGGGAACACTGTCGATGGGCAAGGCCTCCTTCATTATGAGCTAATAGCAGGAAAAGATTTTTTTGTCCTTAATCAGTATGTACAACAGCATTAATTGATAGAAACAAATTACAAGATTTTGCTTTAGCAGAGCAAGAAATTTCACTGGTGTCTCTTTTTTTTTTTGTTGTCTTATTAATTTTAATTTTTTAAACAGAGCACTCATCTGTATCTTAGTAGGTACAAAGAAAGCATCAGAAAGCAATGTGAAAGGTAGGGCTGTCAGGAAGAGAGGGCACTGTTGCAAAGAGGATGTTAAGTTAGAGAAACAGGCACAAAGGTTCCTTAGTGGGGTCTGTAGCTGTAGGTATACATCACCTCTAATGGGAGAAGCTAATTCAGGAGAAAAAGCCTGCAGCAGGTGATGATGAAGAAGTATGAAGATGATAATAATGGCAATTTTACACCATACTTTTCATGAGGGTTTGCTCAAACTCCCTACTGGTTGTTCCCATTTCTGGTGCTGTCAGCAGTGATTGGAGTATGCTAAATAAATAAAAATGTTGAACTCTGATTGGTTGATATGTGATTGATAATGTTTACTGAATATTTAAATAACTATTACCAACTTCATTGTGCCCTTTTTCGTGTATTTTGATTTTCTCTAGAACTAACTAATTTACAAAACACAAGGTAAGGAACAGGGAGGGAAAGATTGGTGATTCACTTGCCAGTGGTAGTTGCTTCCCATAAAAACCTACCACATTGCACATTTGATAGCAGTTAGAATGAATCTTCCAGTTGGACATCCTCTGAGAGGAAAGAAATTCTGTGATCTGATCCAAGCCACAGTAAGTAAGGAGGTTCACGTGAACAGTGTACTACAGGTCTAAACTAAAACTCAAATGCAGATATGAAGAATAGCTTTGTGGCTATTCAAAGACAGGTGAAAGTCCAGAGTGGGGGTCAGGGAGGAGGCAGAGATTTCAGAGAATCACAAGTGGAACAATTGAAGTTGCAGGCTCCGATTTCCTCACTCTTGATATGAGGGCTGTGACTGCATTCCTTGTTCCTCTCCACAGACATAAAGCAGTCACAGCTGAAGCTTGGAAGTAGGTTACTCCTGTCAGTGTGTGCTAGGTACTTTCTGAATTATGTGAGGCTTACATGGAAATTAGGACCTAATCTCTGCCAAGCGTATCAGTTCTAGGTTTGAACAAGAACCTACCACATAAATCCTACATGTATAGCTCAAGCAGGGTGGTACTCTGTGAGTCAGGCACTTCCAGTGCTTGGCAGCAGCAGATTTTTACTGTGATTTTAATTTAGACATTTTGGTTATTTCTCTGTGCTTATACTGTTTTCTCAAGAGGAACAGATTTCATAAGTAACACATGTATTTGGTGGTTTTGTATTAGAATAATTCCTGGTGATTATAATAATGATTAAGGAGCTGTCTTGTTAAGCACACTACAAAATAGAATGAGGGACAGAGCTCTGAAGAGTATAATAGCAGAAAGGCAGAAGAAAAAGAGGTGAAATACCTTTTCTTGTTTCAGTAGTGGAACAAGGAACATTTGTCTCATTAGTCTAACGGCACTTGACTCCATGTTGCTGTCCTTCCTAATAGAGTTGTTTATTCCCTTCACTGCTGTTGTGTGATGGTGATGGCATCATGATGCATCATTTAATTGTATAACTTCTGTATATATTGTTTGCTACTTTTTTTTTTTCCAAGATAACTTACTGGTTTTCAAATATATTTCATTCTTCTAACACTGTCTGGTCCTTCTTGTGCTTACCTCTGACAAGGACAAAGTTTGCTGTTTCTGGCCTGATTCTGTAAAGTACTGAGTTCCATTAACTTTACTAACTCAACCCTTAGCTCCTTCCCAGATCAAACTGTGTCTAACTGCCACATAAATGATCAGAGTTAAAGAATGTAATACAATGGTTGAATTCCATTTCACTGACAAGTCAATCAAGTTGCAATTGTAGAAGTATTCAGCAGCATAGAATTACTTTTCTTTCTTCATTAATTATTATAAATGTTGATGTCCAGTCTGTTCTAATGTAAATTCATAATCTGCTTCCTGAGGTCACCTTATCCATCTCTTGTTAATATCATTATTTGCTTTGTTTATTAGTAAAGAAATTGCATTCTCATATATTTAACTTTAAAGTTGATAAGCATGGACTGTAGATGGTGGGAGCTGCCAATTCATTATTGTAAAGAAGGGGAGAGTTGAGAATTATCAAGAAGAAATGTTTACACAGATACCCAAAAGGAACATTTACACACATCAGCTATATTAGCAGAGTTAATTATTAAGCATGACCCAAATCCCTTCAGTCTAATTACACCAATCCCCAAATTCCATGAAAAAGCAACAACTGAGCAATAAACAGCTGGAAAAAGGGCTTCAAATGCAGCTGTCTTGCTCTTTTTAACAGAGGATTAAAAAGATTCAAGAGATCATTATGATAAACAGAAACCTTTTGCTTATGTAAACTGTAGGGGACAGTCTGCTCACTCTCTGCTTTCTCATGAGTGTTCAGAGATAATGAGAACATGTAAATCTTGTCTCCAAAACCTGTATGTAAGGCTTGTTACCAATCATAACAACTTTGTTCCTGAATGACATTATCATTCATAGCTCAGCAAATTCAATATTGATCTAGTGACTCTAACTGAAAGCAGAACCTATTATTTTGTCATATCAGAATATTTTTTTTCTTTAAAATTAAACATTTGTTTGAAATTGCTTTTTTTTTTTTTTTCTTTTCTTTCAAATGCTTCCTACAAATTTTGTAAATCTCTTAAAAATGAAAAATACTGTTTGGTGGGTTTTTTTGTTAAATTCTTGTTTAAAAATATATTTAAACTGATTTATTACATGAGGTTTAGGACAAATATCTTTGAAAACATTTTGTGGACTGATCTGAATCACATATATATCTATATATATCTATATAAAAATTTGAACTCTGACTTCTTTTTTCATGATATATTTGTTCTGTATGACTAATTCCTGTTCATTGACATTCCTGTTTTCTCTATAGAAAATTATACGAACATGACAAAAAATACATTAATCATTTAAAATATTTTTAGCAAAACAAAAAATTCTGTTGCCGGGAAAAAAATATTTCATTAATCTTCTATCTGTCAGCATTCCTTTGTTTTGAGACTTCTCTTTTTAGAGTATGAATACTATGTGTATTGTACAGATATCCGGGAGTGAAATGGAACTGCTAATGCAGTTCACAAAGAACGGGATTTTATTTAGCAAGAGCATTAATTAAGTGAAGTTTCTAGTCATAAAGTAACCTGGACTTTAAAGCATCCTCAAAACTAAACATTTATAGACATGAGTTGAGTATAGGAAAATCTGTCACAAGATTGCAAGTGTGTCATCTTTGTATGACAAGTAGAATTTTCAATCCAAGCTGTCTTAGTTTGTCATCTATTTCACGTGACAGTATTGGCAAGGAATTACAGCATCAACTGACATGCAGAACTGGTGCAACAAACAGGTGAGAACTCCAAAGATGGAGCTGAAGTGCCCTTGCTGCTTTACATACCTGATGATAATTCTGTGTAAGAATATGCTGCACAAGTCATCTATTTTTTGCCTGATCCCGCATTAGAATATGATAGCTTTCATTTTACACTGCAAGTTTTTTTGAATCTCACTCAGTATAAAAATAATATATCCTGTGTCCTTTGGGAAAAATGTCAGTCTGACCTTTACAATCTGGAATCCCATCACAGTTTCCTGGAACTTGCAGAGTTAAAAAGGCACAGTGTCCAACATGATTTTGCACCATTGCTTTCCTGATGAGTTTTCTTGTCTGTCTTGATCTTGTCTTTTCATATATCCTATTTTACTGTAATAGTTTACAGTAAAATAGGATTTACTTTCTGCTGGAATGTTTTCTACACTAGGATACAATGATATTAAAAAAAAAAAAAAAAGAGAAGTTAATTTTTAATTAATATCCTAATAATGCTGAATTTGAATAGAATTCTGCTTTGATTATATCTTATGTACCGCTCTCTCAACCAACAAACTATTTTCATTTGACCTTCACTTAATAATTGCAAAAAGCCACATACTGGCTCTCTTTAATTAACACCTGTATTTCCTCCTTGCTCAAAACTTTGTAGTTAAGTCTTATTCACAACTTAATAGGTCATACCTTCCAGATACAATCGTCTGTGACAGAATACTAGGTAAAATGAAAGACACTTGATAGCATAATTTATTATGAAACCCTTAAGACAACTTACTAAAACTTTTCTCTTTAAAAAAAAAAAAATAATAATTTGGAACAATTTTAATACCAGCTAGTATGTCTCATCCATGTAAACCACATTCAATCTAGCAGTTATCTGCTTTGAACTGAAGGACATGATCCCTTATTAGAAACATATCAGCAGGGTATGCAATTTCATAAGTACTCACTACCAACTAATAAAAAAAGTCTTTCTAAAATAGGAATTTTGTTTTGTTTAGAGAAAGGTAATTCCACTTGCTTGAGATTTCAGCATTTGATATACTTCTAGTCCTAAATAAAACTATCAAAATTAGTAGTGAAAAAACACAGAACCCTCCTCTAATACAAAAAATCAGTAACTTTAGAGTTCTCAGAGTCAAACTTAAGAAAAACAGAACCCAAAAGCCCAAATGCTCTCACCATTAATTCAAATTGTGTGCTTCTGCAAATTCTTCAGGACTCTGGAGGACTTCATTTTGTTCTTCTTCCATGTAATCCACAAATGGGCTTCTTTGAATCTATGGATTTAGAAAACGTGGGGATTTTTGTGCTGAGGGCTAATGGACAACAATTTGTATAACTTCTGAAGAAGAGTGGTTAAGTCAGAAGCTTGTCAAGTGCTTCTACCAGGTGTTTTTAATTTGATGATTTAGAAAAAACTAAAGCAAATGTTTGTAGGCTTTTCTTCTGTCAAGTTCAAAGAGTAGTCTTTAAACTCACAAATATTCACTGTATTTGTTTCAGTTAGAACTGACTCCCACTGTACTCATTTGATCACATTTTAAGGTTGTCCAAATTTTATTTCTCTGGTCCACCCTCTGCAAGGTAACAAGAAGCTGCACAATCCGTGAGCACACCAGGAAATTAATTATGACTCAGAATCACAATTCCTCATGTGCTTTTCTCTTCCTATCGTGTGGGACTGTGGAACTACCCCACCGGTTTGTACAGAGTAGATTACTTGCTGTTGTTTAAATCGCTAAGTACTTTGTCTAGCAAGTATCAAAACTTCACCCTCAAGCGTGTATATGGGGAGACAGAGAAAGAAGCATTGTGAATATTCAATTTGATGAAAGATCGTATTGCTAATAAGCTTATTCATGCAAAGTAATATGTTGCTTGTGGAGGCAATAGGATTACTTGTAAAGTATGGTTCCTTACTAATAGTAATAGAACCTGCCTTTGATCTAATATTCCATACTGTCATTCTAGTGATCCAGTATTTGAATCAAGGCATTCTTTATTTTGTGAAGACTGCAACTCAAACATGAAAAACATTTATCTTTAAATTATTTATTCATGCCTAGGAGCTAAATGTATTGGATATAGTATCTTACTATCTAATATGTCATGTCAATTTTGGTTTTGAACAATACATTACTTTCTTTGTAATTAAATTAAATACGAGAACTAACAATTTCATACATCTCCTTAAGCATTCAACTTATCTCTGTATCTTAAGGTTCTCCTTATCTCCATGAGAACAGTCAATAAGAAGTCATAGCAATGGATATGTTTCTCCAGTAGTACAAGGAAAAACTATTCCAGAACTAAAGTAGCAGAAGAATACATTCTATAGAAGACAACCTTCATTTTTTTTGACAGTTGCTTGCTGCCAACCCAGGCTGGGCAACAGATTTTAAAAAATCCCAGAGTACTCTCTGTATTCAAAGGTCCTATTTCAAAATGAAGTGATATTAGATAGTCCTTTTTTTTTTTTTTTTTTTTCGTTACATATTGGAAAGCATTCTTCAGAAGCAGACTTGCCTTGGTGCATGTTACATTGTACTGGGCATGAAAATTATACTTGATGCAGGAAAATAAACATCTTAAAAGAGAATAGCTGATATTCAGCTATAAACTTTATTAAAAGCTTACTCTAAAGGTGACCTCTAAAGGTTTAACAGAGCATACATTGGAACAGATAGAAAACTATTCATTCTACTATTAAATATGCTGCAACTACAGTTAAGGTCTGTGTGAGTTACATTATTTTATGAGCACAGTTGGGCCTTTCTAAACACAACACAATATAAAATACACAGTCAGTAGTAAGATTTGCTTTTCTAGATACATATAATTATTCTTACAGAGAATAATGTACATGCTATAGAAGTCTAAGCATAGGTTTACACAGGTTTGTTTATCTTTATTCAGATCCTGGCCTATATGTACTACTTTGCAACAGAAAGCAAGCTGATTGATTTCCATGGGAAGAAAATGCCATTTTTTTCCTTTTAAAGAACAAATATATAAGCAAACTCTGCTTTATATGACTAGTATTACCCCAAATCAACATCAGTTAGTGAGGTCAAGACCACTTTTTATGCAGTATGCATGCATTCAAATATGCAGTCTGCATATCCACTTCCAGATAAATTTTTGAGAATTACAAGGAAGTACTAATTCAGAGCTGATTACCCACTGCATGTGTAAGAGCTGATAAACTGAGCAGCAAGTGTCATAATACCACATTTCAGGGTTTTTAATCACTCAATAACAAAGAAACATATTGACACAAATTGATATATCACCCTCTTCCTTCTTTCAGTGGTTAAGCACAATTGGCCTTGTATCTTCTGACTTCTTTGTAATAAAATGCAAAACCTGTCTGAACTAGACAGGGTCTAATTAACTGCTGATTTTTAGTAAAACTTGATTACTTCTAGTCAGTGGAATCTTTTATTGACTTTGTGAGGGCTGAGAAAGGAACTTTGTCACATCCATCAGAAAGGAAGATTATTATCTTTGGACTGTTTGTTTTTGGCTTTTGCTCATGTTTCCCAAACCTTTGTTTGAGGCTCAGATGGAAGAAGAGAACTGAATTAACTGAACAAAGGGAGGCCAATATTAAATACAGAGAAGTGTGTGATTGCCAGTGTTCCTGTGAGCTTGATTGTTGTAGGTGGTGAGAGCATGACTGGACTTTTGAGCAGCTACTCCCACAGAGGGAATACTAGTTTTGCCTTTTCTTTGCATTCTCTGGGTGGGAGAAGCTCTCAGAAGAGACTACAGATTCTGTTCCAGCTCATCAGAAAGCCCGTAGGCACACAAGGCTCCCTGTATGGAAGATTGCATCTAGCTATTTTTCTTTTGACAGGATGCATATTCCTGATATAAACGTTTTGATATAAAAAAAAGTCCCTTCTTCTGGAAGGTTTCTTTTAAGAAGTATTTTTAGATTGGGAAAAATAGCTTTTACAATATAAAAAGCACTTAAACTAACAGTGCACTTTAACTTGCCCAATGTTTTATTGGACTCGGGAGGGCATATTACTGTGTCTAGTAGTTTGCACACTTTCAGCATCCATGGAGTTTTCTTCAAAACATCATCATTGTAGATGAGAAATGAAATGAATAATGTAACAGCCCTATCCCTAGCTTTCATGTGTGAGACTCATTTGTATACACATATACTGACGGTTATGTAGTCTGAGGCAGAATTTTCAATCAGACGATACCTCTGGATTATTCAGATTGGTGATAGGAGAAAAAAACATACATTAAGCTGAAAGGGGAGAGAAGGGTGAAAGAATGACAGGAGAGAAGTAGATGGTAGTAATATAAAAAGAAGTATATGATAGTAATATAAAAACATTTAACTTTCCATTTTAAAATGTATGATAAAAAATATTTTGCTATTGCATACATTTTCTCAACAATAAAGTATGGTATTCTGAAACATCAGAAGAAAAATATTTTTTGTAGGATTGTTATTTTTTTTTATCATGATAGACTAGTTTTAGCCAGAAATAGCTTTGTACATTCACTTATTTAACACAGCAAATTTTATATTAAGTTCTCATGCTTCTGGTATAAAAGCATGTGTCCTCGAACTATTTGGAGACTGAATGGCACAGAGAGTAGTGCACAGGCACCTTCATTTACACAATAGAGTAATAAATCTTCAGGTTCTCTTGCCCATTTCCTAGCAAATAGAGGCTTTGAGTCCTGAATAAGGTTACTTCCGTTGCTTGTATTCACAAACATCTGTATTTCAATTTGAAATGTACCTTTCTTTAAAAAAATAGGGAAGCTGGTGTTTAAAGCCAAGATAGTAAATTTATATGTAGATCTAACTGGAATGAAATATATGGAATGTTAACTCATATTTAAAAGCAATTTATGGTATTTTCCTGTTGATTTATTCCATTTAGTCCAAAATCATGAAGCTCTACAAATACTGAATATTATTTACACACTATTGGAACTAGCTTTGTTTCCTTACTTGATAAATGCTTGGGTATTCTAGCTATAGATACTGTGCATATTCATTTAATATTTTCTGATAGAAATAGTGGTGATAACTCCATGAAATTACTTTCTAAGAGATTATTTATGCAAACCTTCTCTGAAAGTGAACACATTAAAGTCAATTATTGTAACTGACCAAAATTCATCCAAAACCCAGGATGCTGGTGGGAAAACAACTAGTCAAAAGGTCACAGTAGAAATATTTTCCAAATAAAATAGCTTCATCCATCTCACTGGGTAGGAAACTTGGTAGGACTTTGAATTCCTAGGTGTTCCTTTGTTTACATGGCAGATTAATACCTAGATTTCTAATCTACTGCCTGGTAATTTTACTTTGTGAGATAAAAAGCAAATAGTCTGAGTTAGAGTGTAAAATTATTCAGACTAACAAAGGAATGATGGGAGAAATGTTAACTAGCAGAAGAACATGTTGCCTTTTTCAGATTTAGATATACATAGGAAAGTAGGGTTAAAAAGTAGTACCTCATATTTGATTGGTAAGAACTTAACCATTTTTTAACTTAATTTTTCTATTATATAAAGTAATATGAATTATGCTGCTGAACAGGATGTTTTTCTGTGCATAAAATCTAAGAGAGTATCCTGCAGAATTCAAACCTGATACAAAATAAGTGTATTTTATTAGGTAAGTAACTTAAGAAAATGGATATTCATATATTCAGAGGTTATAAATACTTTTATATACTCTGGCACAGAGATAAAATTATTTAGTATTATGAGCTGCCTACTAACATTTTAAGTACAGAAGCTGTCAGATTACAACAGTGATTCCATGCTGTCTTTATGAGTCATGAACCATTTATGTTCGTTCTATGAACACAAAGAAGTTGTGAAAATATATCCAGTTATATTTGCAAATGCATTTCACTGGAGAAAGGTGAATATTGAAAGAATTTTTCAGTCTAATTCAAAGGAAATTATTTGTCCAATTCCCATCATCTTATAATACAACATTAAAAAGCAATAATTAGGGCCTGTAATATCTGATAACTGTAGATGTTAGATATGCCTGATATGATGTACTGCAAACATGGTTACCTATTTTCCTATCTAAAATAGTAGTAAGAAGTAATAGGGAAAAAGCTGTTTCACAGAATCACAGAATCATCAAGGCTGGAAAAGACGTTGAAGATCATCTAGTCCAAGTATTAACCTAACACTGACAGTTCCCAACTACACCATATCCCTCAGCGATATGTCAACCCGACTCTTAAACACCTCCAGGGATGGGGACTCCACCACCTCCCTGGGCAGCCCATTACAACCCTAACAACCCCTTCTGGAAAGAAATGCTTCCTACTGTCCAGTCTAAACCTTCCTTGGTGCAACTTGAGGCCATTACCTCTTGTCCTATCACTTATTACTTGGCTAAAGAGGCTCATCCCCAGCTCTCTGCAACCTCCTTTCAGGGAGCTGTAGAGGGCGATGAGGTCTCCCCTCAGCCTCCTCTTCTCCAGACTAAACACCCCCAGTTCCCTCAGCCGCTCCCCGTACGACCTGTGCTCCAGACCCTGCACCAGCTCCGTTGCCCTTCTCTGGACACGCTCGAGTCATTCAATGTCCTTTTTGTAGTGAGGGGCCCAAAACTGGACCCAGGAATCGAGGTGCGGCCTCACCAGTGCCGAGTACAGGGGTCAGATCCCTTCCCTGTCCCTGCTGGCCACGCTATTGCTGACACAAGCCAGGATGCCATTGGCCTTCTTGGCCACCTGGGCACACTGCTGGCTCCTGTTCAGCCAGCTGTCAATCAGCACCCCCAGGTCTCTCTCTGACTGGCAGCTCTCCAGCCACTCCTCCCCAAGCCTGTAGCGCTGCTGGGGGTTGTTGTGGCCCAAGGGCAGCCCCCGGCATTTGGCCTCATTGAAACTCCTCCAGTTGGGCTCAGCCCATGGCTCCAGCCTGTCCAGGTCTCTCTGCAGAGCCTCCCTGCCCTCGAGCAGATCAACACTCCCACCCAACTGGGTGTCATCTGCAAACTGACTGAGGGTGCACTCGATCCCCTTGTCTAGATCATCAATAAAGATGTTAAACAGGAGTGGCCCCAACACCAAGCCCTGGGGGACACCACTCGTGACCGGCTGCCAACCGGATTTAACTCCGTTTACCACAACTCCTTGGGCCTGGTCGTCCAGCCAGTTTTTTTACCCAGCAAAGCCTGTGCCCATCTAAGCCACAAGCAGCCAGTTTGTCCAAGAGAATGCTGTGGGAAATGGTGTGAAAGGCCTTGCTAAAGTCAAGGTAAACAACATCCACAGCCTTTCCCTCATTCAATAAGCAGGTCCCCCTGTCATAGAAGGAGATCAGGCAGGACCTGCCTTTCATAAACCCATGCTGACTGGGCCTGATCATCTGGTTGTCCCGCATGTGTTGTGTGATGGTAAACTTATAAACGTCTTCACATTCCTTGCATGTCTCCCTTTGCAGGAGGCCACCTGTTTGGAAAGTCTACTGAAACCAATTTTTTGTGATTTAGTTAAATCCAAACATGATCTTTTCAAGTAATCTCTACATTTTATGGTATACGGTATTTTTTGCACACTGAAAAGTTTTAGATAGAATAGTATATTTTATTATTATATAACTCTATTAATTGTATATTTTCCCATTGAGGAAATAAGTTAGTAAATCTAAAGTACTCAGGAGAGATAGATAAGAATCATCAAGACTAAACTCCCCCTGTGAGAATTAGGTTTGTATTTCCTTTATTTGTTTCTTACCTTACACCTCTGCCCCCCCCCC